>NC_058087.1:89428257-89728257 GCF_014858855.1 Bufo gargarizans | reverse complement strand
AAAGCTGACAGCCTGCAGTTAAAGGGAACTTGTCATCAGTTTTATGGTGTCCTAAGGGCAACATAAATATGACTGATTCTCTTAGCAAAATGCTGGGTCACCTTCTTTAATTGACCCAGTCAATCTGCCAACATCTTGTATTGAAAAGCTCCAGCTCATAATGATGAGTCCTGAATATTCATGAGCTCCTGACTCTCCCCACCTACCTGCTGCTGATTGACAGTAATTTTCCATATGAATCAGCAGCAGGTGGGCAGGGGAGTGGTTATAGCTCTGAATTAAAAATTAAAAAAACGCTGGACTCACTGACATCACACTGGACTCAAATAAGCTCGTTAGAATGCAGCATTTTTGCATGTATATTATGAGGTAACCATCTGTCACACCAGTAAGTGAATACATCTAAGGCACTTTTTAGTAGTTAATGATTGTATACAATTAGTTAGATTATAATCAAATATCCACATGTCAGGTTCCCTTTAAAGCACATCTTGTTAATTTCATTTAAAATCCATTATGGTGGTGTATAGAGCCAGAAATGTTAGAATTGTGTCCCTGTCCCAATATTTATGGACCTGACTGTATATGATGCGGTGTCCGAGAAGGCTAACAAAGTGAACAAAGACTCCAAAGGAGACTCAAAGTCTGAAGAAGCTAAGGCCGGTGAGTTGGAGTGGGAGAAATCCTCGGATATTGCAGAGACCAAAGATAAGGCTGGAGAAGAGTCTGCCACAGTAGGAAAAGCCACTGAAGAAGCAGAGGACTCTGAAACTGAAGCCAAACCTGAGGAAACCCCTGCAGAATTTTTTTTACCAGATGTGTTTAAAAGGAGTAAGCGGCAATTAGCATGCTCTGCTAAAGGAGATCCGCAAAGGAGAAAGGGTCCGGGCACGACCATGACTGGAAATAACTTTGTGAACAGTTCAGTCAAAAATGGCAGCAGTCCAAGAAAGGACTTGACCATATGCGAGTGCCAGAGAAGTTGAAGAGAGAGACTGTCAAAAAGAGCGAGACCAGAGAGTGCGACAGTGTGTCATCGTAGCTCGTGGAAGAGAGTATCTGGCCATTAAATGGATATCTACTAGGTAGAAAATCTGTTTGTAAAAGACCAAGCTCTGCTAGCCTGGGGGTGGGAGAATAGAGGGAAAAAGGCGACACTGACCACATCTTCCAGAGGGCATGGTACGATGTGGAAGAATGCTCAGACCTCCGGGGGAAGGATTTGGGGAAGATGATATACACGCCCACCTTGCCACATATCTCACCCAGATACCTCAGCTGGGTGAGATAACTAAAATCCAGAAGTGTGCAGTGGTCTCAGCAAAGGAGTTTGCTGAGACAGTTTTGCTTATGTATTCTGGGTTGGATTTTAATTGGACTGGCAGTTAGACTTTGTATTGGGAGCTGCCGGCCCTCATACCAGAGGTGAGCGCAGGTGAACCCTACCCTAATCAGTCTGGCATAAATCCACCCTCAGTGTGTCAGTCTGAGAAGTGTATGTGAACCTGGAGCAGAGGCTCTGTGGGTGGCCTCAGTCTGTAGGACTAAGGGGCCACAAGGCTATGCAAAGCCTGATCGCTTTCCGGTGTGGAACAGTGTTTGTTGAGCAGACCAACTGAGGCTTGGAGCCTGAGACCCTGAGCATAAATCTTAGACTATAGGGGAGTCAGGGAAATCATAATTCTGTTTAGGTAGAGCCCAGCTGGGCAGGAGTTTATTTTGTAAAACTGTTTATGTTTACGCGGATGTGAACACAGTTTGACCCTTAAATCCTGGTGTCCGTGAAGATATCTGCAAGTGTGACCCCCTGAAAGAGGGCGATCCCTTAAAATACTAAATGGTAAAACACTGACATGGAAAAGGACCTAGGAATTTTAGTGAACAACAAACTAAGCTGTAAAAACCAGTGTCAGGCAGCTGCTGCCAAAGCCAATAGGATAATGGGTTGCATCAAAAGGGGAATAGATGCCAGTGATGAGAACATAGTCATACCACTTTACAAATCACTAATCAGACCACACATTGAGTACTGTGTACAGTTCTGGGCTCCTGTGAACAAGACAGACATAGAGCTGGAGAGGGTACAGAGGAGGGCAACTAAAGTAATAACTGGAATGGGGGGACGACGACTACAGTACCCTGAAAGATTATCAACATTAGGGTTATTCACTTTAGGAAAAAAAGACGACTGAGGGGAGATCTAATAACTATGTATAAATATATCTCTCCCATCATCTATTTATCCCCAGGACTGTGACCAGGGGACATCCTCCGCATCTGGAGGAAAGGTTTGTACACAAACATAGAAGAGGATTCTTTATGGTAAGAGCAGTGAGACTATAGAAGTCTCTGCCTGAGGAGGTGGTGAGGGTGAGAACACTAAGAGTTCAAGAGGGGCCTGGATGTATTTCTGGAGTGTAATATTACAGGTTATAGCTACTGGAGAGGAGTCGTTGATCCAGGGAGTTATTCCAATTGCCTGATTGGAGTCGGGAAGGAATTTATTCCCCCTTAAGTGGGGAAAATTAGCTTCTACCTCACAGATTTTTTGTGCCTTCCTCTGGATCAACTTGCAGGATAACGGGCCAAACTGGATGGACAAATGTTTTTTGTTTGTTTCCGGCCTTATGTACTATGTCAGGTCCAACAGTGACCCTGTAAAGGATTTATCTCCTTGGCATCCTGATTGCAGAAGAAGCGGTTGTACTGAAAGATCAGATAATACTGCATGCCTCAGTCCGAGGCTGCCACAATCAATACAGGACCCTAGGAGAGAGCACCAATCCTTTCATTTTTATTAATGGCACACACAAAGGACATGAGCAAGTCGATCACAAGAATAAGGGATATATGGCTACCGGCATATGTCAGGTTATTTTCATGATGTAATTTAGTGCTGCAACAAATAAATCTATCACTGAATATCCCAAGGTGATCCAGTTTACTACTGTATTCTCTTACTGTCCACAGAGGAAATATGGATACCATTACTACATGAAATGTCACACTAGCTTTGGGGGCCACAAAACCACCAAGGACAGTACATTTTTTCTTCAATAGTATATGAGTTGTGCAGTCCTCAGCTTCAATACACATGTGCTGATACTGCAGGAGATGAATTCAGGACTAGCTTACCCCAAAACAGCTGGTTTTCTGAGGGCATCATTAGAAAGCTGCATGATGGCATGTTAATGGTTTAGTGGGCTCAAAGACAGTGACAGGTTCCTTTTGATGTTATCTGGAGCTACGTAATGGGAATATTTCAGCCATTTTCATCCCACTGAACTGATAACTAGAATAGTTCCTGAGAAATCAAGGGTAACTGTTGGCGATCAAGAGAGAAGAAAGTTTTAATAACTCACGTGTAGTATTCAAACCAGTGGCAATGTGTTCCAGGCTTCTTTGCTGTAAACGATCCTCTGCAGATTACAGATATCTCTCAGTATCTCACACGTACAGTGGGGACTTGGCTATTGTATAACGCCTTTCCCTACAAAATTTGAGCGGTGATGAACATTACATAAATGTCTATGTGCACAGAAGGAAAAGGCACTGCATATGGGCAAGAGTTGGAGAAGACATCCTATGACACTGGTGAAATCAATAAACTGCAGAAAGGAAGGTCCTTAGAGAATCACCTATGAGACAAAGCCAGTCATTTGCATATGGCATGTGAATTATTAAAACTTTCTGACCTGTCATCCTTGATGTATCATCAGCAACATATGCATCAATATGCTCGAGTCCTCAGGAGCTATACAATGATTTTAGCGGTTCAATAGTGTGAAAACCGCTAACAGACCTCTCCTTAAAGGGAGTCTGTCACCTTTTTTCACCAATTTTTTTAAGAGCATTGTACCACAGAAGATTACAGACACATTCCAAGCATACCTGTGTGCACTGTGTCTGTAGTCCACGGCCAGAAAAAGCACTTTAATTCTGCTGGAAAACAGCTCCTATGTGCCCAAAGCAAACCAGACTGAAGAGGGGAGAACCTTTCAAACTATACCAGAACCACAGCATTATATCCACTATATCAGAAGATATAGCCGTTAGAAATCGAGTCAGGAGTGAAAGCGGTTTTTACTTTCACTTTTAGCTGGGCACTTGGAGCTGTATTCCAGCAGAATAAAAGTGCATTTCCTGGACATGGAATACAGACACATAGTACACACAGGTATGCTTGGAAAGCGTTTGCAATCTTCTATGGGGCAGTGTTAGTTATATTGGTGAAAATTAGGTGACAGCCTCCTTTTAAGGCAACCTGCACATGGTGTGGATTATGCACTTTTTTCTGTGCAGAAAAACCGCCCTGTAATACAGCACCAGCAAACTGTAGGAGATTAGATAAATCTCATATGCAATTTGCTTCTTTTTTTTTTTTTTTTCGAAGCAGAAATTGTCCTCCCACGTGGATTCTGACTCCACAGCGTGTCAACTGTTTGCGATTTTTGGTGTGGCTTCGACCCTTTTAAATGAAAGGCTGAGGTTAAATCACATGCAGATTTTGATGTGGATGTAGCACGGAAACACAGAAATTCTTGCAGAGCCACACCCAGTGCAGGCAGCCTTAAGCAGATGTATATGTCTTTCCAGGTTTTGTAATTCCATTTTGACACTCGAAACCTTTAGCTGTTTAATGAAGTATAATTAATATCTGTAAAACTGTTCCTAAACCAAATCTGTTTTGAACCAGCCCTTGCTAGTTTCTATAAATTGTCTTGTAAATTTTAATACTGTAACATGAAACTTTTAGCCCTGACCACCTCAGAAACATATTCTAAGATTACAAACTGTTTGAATTTCAGAAATTCAATTTATATAGTAATATATGTGTGTAAAAAGTTAAAATATAGGGTATATACAATAGCACATAAGCACAAAGGAATTCTGCACACACAAAGTAAAAAAATGTTTTGATGCAAACAATACATCATAAGTTTTAAAATACAAAATGTATTTCAAATAGTACATGATAACTCTACTCAACATAAAATATTTTACAAGAACAACAAATCCCAAAACACAAAGTAAGCTTCGGATTTCAAATGTTGCAGTGAGCAGAGGCTAACAGTAAACCAATAGGGATGTGCCCGTTTAGTACAATTTTTTTTTTTATATCTTTTCAAACATGGGCACAGGGAAGGAGCAAAAAAAAAAAAAAAAAAAAAAGAAAAAAAAAGAAAAATCCAATTTATAAATATAAATGTGGAGTCAAACATCCCACAACAGGTTGCTGGTGATAGGGATTTGAGTTTAACAAGGTACAGTACATAAAGAAATGATTGCAGTTTTAAAATTGCCCAGAGTGTCACCGTTCAGTGAATAATTAGACATTCTGCTTTCCTTAACAGAATGCACAAGTGTTGAAATTCGTAACAATCATTCCTGTATTTCCTTTTGAACTAAGGAGTGCTTCTTTAAGGTCCTCCTTCAACCTTCGTCCTTTAAAACTTAGTAAATGTACCTCAGTGTGCTGTGCTTAGAAAAGACCTTTCAATAAAGTTTTGCACAGCTGCTTAATGTAGAAAGAGTAGAATGCGCTAACTTGTCAAATGATTGGTGCAGCTGCCGAGCAAAACCCAGTCCAATCATCCCCAAAACACAATGCATCTACTCCATAGGGCATTAAAATGGTTATCTTCCATGTGTTGTATGGTCAGCTGGACAGCTCAATGAACTGATCAATCTTCTCATCTATGCTTGGGCCAGGCATAGTGGAGTAAAGTAGATGGGCAAAGCAAGGCAGTGTCTGTAATTAGCTCCAATAATACAGTATATAATTGTACTAAGAGCCTCATGAGTGATAGATGCCTCAATGCATTATATATATATATCTATACACAAACCTTCCCTGTACTAACAATGTGGAGCAAAAAGTAGGAAGGGCAAAGCAGAATTGCAAATAAACAAAATCTGATAAAAAAAAAATAATAATAAAATAAGTCTTTTTTCTTCTTGATCTTGACAGATGTTAAATTCACTTGGTTTTGGAGGCAGGAGTTAGAAGCATTCACAGTTTAATGCAAAAAGCATAGATGAATGAAATCCTGTTGTGGCGGTCAGGCAGTTTTGCGCAAAAGGGGAATATAGAAAATGAAATAAAAAAATACAGTTCATCAGGTTATGGGCAACCAGTCTCATCATTAGGGGTTCATAAACCTAAATTAACCTGCCCATCTTAGTCAGATTTGTGGCAATAGAGGTCCTTAAGTGCTTTTAGTTCTTCAATCAATGTCTTGTTTTGATTTTCAAGGACTGCTACTCTGTTCTCTAAGCATTTGACATATTCTTTCTTTTTCCGGCGACATTCCCGAGCAGCTTCCCTGTAGGAACAAAAACAAACCAAACAGTGCTGTAAATTAGCTATAAAAAAAAAACCATGTGTTAAACAAATGGAAGACAAATTACCCTATATGGCCAAATGTGTTTTGACAACTGACCATCAAAACCTTTCGATCTTTTTGGAGATCTCAGTTCAACAAATCATGGGCATCGTATGGAGTTGGAAAACCCTTGTGGCTGCAAAATGTGAGGTTTTCTGTTGGAATTTGCCCCCAGTTTGGTGCATAGAGCATTTGTGAGTTCAGACACTCATGTTGGTTGCAATCAGTATTCCAATTAATCCTAAATGTATTAAGTGCTGTTGAAAGCATATCTTATGGGCTTGTCTGCAGCTGCTCACTGATGGAAACCTACTTCATAAGGCCTCTTGCACATGAACGTTGTGTGCCCGTGGCAGTTTTTAATTGGGTCCGCAATCATTGAGATGTGGAACGGAAGCACGGATCGGAACCCCATGGAACTAGTTCTATTTTTTTTCAGTGCGGACGGATCACGGACCCATTTAGGTTGAATGGGTCTCTATCCGTCTCGGCCGCCGCCCGTGCATTGGGGACTGCAAATTGCGGTCCCCAATGCACAGAACAAACCCACAATGGCCGTGTGCAAGAGGCCTAAGGCTGATTTCAGATGGCCATGTGTGATCCCGAGAAAAACAATCCATTGACCGCAGCTTGTCTGACCACAACTCATGGCACCATAGTAATTTATGATGCTATGAGTTCTTACAAACCGTGGCACTACTCTACTGTAATCATAGTATCATGATACATCACTTTGATGCTGTGCGTTCAGACAAGTCACAGTCAGTCTGGTAAAAGGTGTTTGTCACAAGAACCATTTTTCCACACCTCCCATGGCCATCTGAAAATGACCTAAGGATCCTTACACACGCGTTTTTTTTTTTTTTTACTGGTTAAAAAAATAACTCCATAATATGCTCATTACATGGCTGTAATCGTATTGAGCCGCAAATAAAGGATGATGGAATATCAATCCAAAAAACCTTGGCCTGTTTTCCAATACAAGACATTGTAAATTAAATGGTGCCATTAAAATTATTTTTGTCCCACACAAAACAAGCCCTAATATGGCTATGTGAATAAAAAAAGTTATGGTTACTGAAGTGTGGGGAGGAAAAATAAAAAATGAAAATGGATCCAGTCCTTAAATAGATAAAATCAAACACCTAGCCATGTACAGTACTCTGCCTTTAGGGCTCATGCACACAACAATGTCCATACTACAGTGTGCAAACCACAAATCCTCATAATACGGATACCATCCATGTGCAATCTGCATTTTTCATCACTATGAATGACTACTCTCATCCACAATACGGATAAGAATAGGACATGTTCTATAATATGTAAAACTAACATACGGATGACAGATGTGTGTTGTCTTTTGCGGATGCACAGAAATGAATGGCCTCTTGTGTTATCCAGTTGTGTGCATAAGCCCTAACAAACATTTGTGGGGGGGAAAAAAACTCACTGAATTGGAGTGTGATTTGTAATGGCATAGTAGGGTGAGTTTGGAGTGGACAACCACACTGAACACCTTTGGGATGAATTAGAAAGCAGACTGAGTCAGGCCACCTCATCCAACAACACAGCCTGAGCTCAAAAATGCTCTTCTGGGTGAATGGGCAAACATTTCCACAGAAACACTCCAAAACCTTATAAAAGGCCATCCCAGAAAGGTTCTTGTACAGTAAAAGCACTTATGCCTCATGTAATCAACCCCATTTCCTCAGGTTGTAAGCTCTCACTCATTCTGTGACGTCCACTTTGTTTGTACCTGTTCCCTCTGAATTGTAAAGTGCTGCAGAGTTTTGTTGGCGCTTTATAAAGAAAGATTATTATTAACTCCATATTAATGCTTAAGGATTTCGAAGGGGGTGTCATAAAAGCTCCTGTAGGTGTAAACGTGTAGATGTCTCAATACATTTGTCTATACATACTAGTATGTCAATGCCGGGAGGCGCCTAGCCTGAACATATGGTTGTAGTCATGACTTCATAGACAAATATGTATCAACGTTATCCCCATCTTGTTAAGTGATAGCATGAAGCAAAGATATGCCACCACTTTTTCATTAGTGGGGGAAGAACCTGTGGGACTCGCACTGATCCTCAGAATGAAGAGGGCTTCAGAGATAAATAAATATTGCATCCTCTTCTACATTTGCCCTGCAGAACAGTGCTCCTGACCATCTGGGAACTGCAACATGGCCCTGTTCACGGAAAAACAGTGATGGGAGCACAGTGCTATAACTGCATTGCTGCGCCTTCAATTTTAGTATCGGTGAGGATCCCAGGGGTCAGAACCCTTATAACCTTAATCCACACAAAGAACTATCATACCTGTTCTTCATAAGTCTCACTTCTCTCTTCCGTGCAGCTTCTTCCGCAGGCTGGGCAGGGATTGCTGGAGATGATGCCATGACCACTCCTGGTGCAATCGTGCTTGTGGGAGCTGTGCGAATCTGGTAAGTCTGTACATCTCCTGAGGCAGCTAAAATGGGAAAGTATTTTTTTAAAAATAGTTTATAGTATATATAGTCTAAACACATTCCAACTCATCTATCCACAGGATAGGGGTGTAAGTGTCTAATTGGTGCAGGTCCGACCACTGCGACCCCTACCAATCACGAGAATCATGTGAGCTACCATTCCATTCATCTAACAAGAAACCACATTTCTTTTGATCAAAGTTTAATCCATGCAGAGAATTAGATGAATGGCAACATACAGATAAACAATGTTTGTAACCCAGTAAGACAGATACATAAAAAATGAACACAAAAAAACCTTTAGGCTACTTTCACACTAGCGTTCGATCGGACCAGTTCTGAACGGATCCGCTCATATTAATGCAGACGGTGGCTCCGTTCAGAACGGATCCGTCTGCATTATATTGGCAAAAAATGGCTAAGTGTGAAATTAGCATGAGCGGATCCGTCCAGACTTTTACATTGAAAGTCAATCGGGTACGGAGCCGTTTGAAGATTGAGCCATATTGTGGCATCTTCAAACGGCTCCATCCCCATTGACTTACATTGTAAGTCTGGACGGATCCGCACGGCCAGGCGGACACCCGAACGCTGCAAGCAGCGTTCAGGTGTCCGCCTGCTGAGCGGAGCGGAGGCTGAACGCCGCCAGACTGATGCAGTCTGAGCGGATCCGCATCCATTCAGACTGCATCAGGGCTGGACAGAAGCGTTCGGGTCCGCTCGTGAGCCCCTTCAAACGGAGCTCACGAGCGGACAGCCGAACGCTAGTGTGAAACTAGCCTTATAAAATCAAAACTGGGATTTAAAAAATAAAAAAAAAGTTAAGAAACCGGGATCTTGGCATGCACTAGTGCTGGGTGGGAGTCCTTGCAATCCAACAATGAACCTGTTAGTGACTAGGCAATCAATAAGTCTTATGTATCCCAAAATGGGACAGCTCTGTCGAAAGAAAAGTAAAAGCCATGGGATGCTACAATGCAAATATAAAATATATATATATATATATATATATATATATATATATATATTATTTCTTATTTTTTTTTTTTTTCAGGGAGGCCCGCTGTAAACCAAGCAAATGCTGGAGTGCCAGCGGCTAAAGGGCGATCCCTCAAGCCCAAAAATACAAAAAGTAAAGAAACTGTGCAGCACTTCTGTGAATGTGCATTTATTCCCCCGGTATCATGCAACGCTTCAGTCCTCTCAGTGGGACTATTCTCAAGCAGTGGTTACAAAGTAATGGTGCTCAATACACATATAAATAGTAACCCCATCATTATGAGGCAATTAAAATAATAATTATTTAAGCGCCATTCATTCCATAGCGCTGTACATATGAGAAGAGGTATACATACATAATACACCGTGAGGGCTTACAATCTACATGGTATGGGAGAAGGACACAGTAGGTGCGGGTGAAGTTTGTCATAGAGGCACCAGGGTCACTGGTTGTAGGCTTGTCTGAAGAGGTGGGTTTTCAGGTTTCTTTTGAAGGATTCCACGGTAGGTGAGAGTCTGATATGTTGGGGTAGCAAGTTCCAGAGTATGGGGGATGCATGGGAGAAATTTTGGAGTAGATTGTGGGAAGAGGCGATAAGAGGAGAGAAGGAGGTCTTGTGAGGATCGGAGAGTGCGCGTGGGGGTGTATCGGGAAAGTAGCTCAGATGTAGGGAGGGGACAGGCTATGGACGGCCTTGTATGTATTTGAATAAATAACAGTGATAAAAATTTCAAAAATTGTGTTTCATTAACACGCTAAGGACCCAGGATGAGAATGCTTGTCCTAAACGGCCGGTACTTGGTGCCCCAGGACGAGCATTCTTTGTCACCTTACATACCAAAAAGTGTAATAGTAAGCGATCAAAAAGTCATATGCACCCTATAATAGTACCAATCAAACAGTCATCTCATGCTGAAAAAAAAAATCATATTTCGTACTGTCGCATCCGTGACAACCTGCTCTATAAAAATACCACATGATCTAACCTGTCAGATGAATGTTGGAAATAACAAAAAATTTAATAAACAGTTCAATATTAATAAGATAATTAAAAACACCTGTATACAACCAGTGATTTAAATATAGAATCGCTTACAGCTGATGGGAAGGAAGGGAGAACACTACCTGCCCAGCTTGTGTAGGGAATCGTGGCTCCCAGAGCGTCTGATTACAGACTGCGCATGTCAGAAATATACTTGGAGAAAAACCAGGACCTGTGACGTCCACCTGACAAATTACATGGTGCTCTAAATACAATTATTTAGATTCCAGTATATTGATGTCTTCTTGGAAAGCTGTACCTTCCAGGACCTGTGGGTTCAAATGTGATATAGAGCTTTGATTATGTCGTCTTGGAAAGCTGTAGCTTCCAGGACCTGTGGGTTCCCTGACCGCCTCTGATGCGGCTTGCGATCATGTGAGCACCATGTAATTTGTCAGGTGGACGTCACAGATCCTGTTTTTTCTCCAAGTATATTTCTGACATGCGCAGTCTGTAATCAGACGCTCTGCGAGCCACGATTCCCTACACACGCTGGGCAGGTAGTGTTCTCCCTTCTTTCCCATCAGCTGTAAGCGATTCTATATTTAAAGCACTGGTTGTATACAGGTGTTTTTAATTATCTTATTAATATTGAACTGTATATTTTATCACATTATTTGCACATAACTTGTAAGAATGTAAAAAACATTGGTGTAGGTCAATGAATTGTTCATGGTCAGCACTTGTTTTAATGCAACACAATTTGACATTTTTTATCACTCATTTATTCATTATTTTAATTGCCTCATAATGATGGGGGTCACAATTTATATATGTATTGAGCACCATTACTTTGTAACCACTGCTTGAGACTAGTCCCACTGAGAGGACTGAAGCGTTGCACGATACCGGGTGAATAAACGCACATTCACGGAAGTGCTGCTGTGTTGTTTCTTTATTTTTTATATATACATATACACACACATTCATACATATATACCGTATATAGGGTTTTCATTGTGCAAAAATAAACAAACTACTTAAAAATAACATTTTTGGTATCACTTTAATCAAATTGAACCAGACTAGGTTACTGGCTTCTCAGGGAGCGTATTACAAAATGTTTCTCGTTATATGGATCATTCCTCTTACCTTGCACAACAACTTGGTTACTTGGGACAAGTATCTGCTGTCCATCTGTCGTCTGTGCATACTGTAAGATGGTAGGCTGAGATGCAGCTGTGTTCGCCATAGTTAATGTCTGAAGCCCTTGGACTCCATCTGTACCATTGTTAGCTAGCTGTATCGCTCCTCCCTGAGTAATGGCAACTAAGTCAGAAATACACAGCATAATATAAGTTGTAAGAAAAGGTGTTTGCAACAACAACAACAACAACAACAACAACAACAGCAGTATGTGTATATACTCTGACCAAAAATATAAAACACAACACTTTCGGTTTTTATTTTTGCATGAGCTGAACTCAAAGATCTGAAACATTTTTTACATACACAAAAGACCCATTACTCTCAAATATTTTGTCCCAAATCTGTCTAAATCTGTTAGTGAGCACTTCTCCTTTGCCGAGAAAATCCATCCCACCTCATATCAAGGTGGCATATCAAGGTGCTGATTAGACAGCATGAATATTGCACAGGTGTGCCTTAGACTGCCCACAATAAAAGGCCACTCTGAAATGTGCAGTTTGATCACACAGCACAATGCCACAGATATCGCAACATTTGAGGGAGCGTGCAATTGGCATGCTGACTGCAGGAATGTCTACCAAAGCTGTTGCCCGTGCAATGAATGTTCATTTCTCTACCATAAGCCAATTTTTACACTGGCATTTCAGGATCCGCCTGTGAGATCCGTTTCAAGGCTCTCACAAGCAGCCCCAAACGGATCAGTTTAGCCCCAATGCATTCTGAATGGATGCGGATCTGTAGTGTCCTACTAGGTAAATGTGGGCACTACACAAGGGTCAATTGGGCCACGTTGTTCTCCACACCCTGTGGAACATGGTCATTGTGATTTATATGGTATTTAGTATTGCATTATAGTGTGTATTTTCCTGTTATCTCCTGTACCAGGCCTATTAGGGGTGTAGTTCCTCCTCCTAGACAGTAGAGGGAGCTAGGGAACCCCCTAGTATATATAGTTAGGCCCAGACAGGAAAGTCAGTGCAGTGTAGTCCAGGAGGCTAGTTAGTGCAGTCTAGCCTGCCTGAGTTTCCTGAGCAAAAGAAGCTCAGAAGTTGCATCCAGGGGAAGAAGTTGCCTCCTGAAGTTCCTTAAAAAGTACAGTGCACAGCCAAGTTTTATCCAGCCAAAGAGAGCTGAAGGGCAGAAGTATATTCTACAGCAAGGAGATATATACCAGAGGAAGGTTTCCCTACCCAAGGATAAAGCCAGCAAAAGGGCATACGGGCCTTGGAGAAAGCCAGACAGGACCTAAGGAAAATACAGCCTGATCTGTAAGTGTTATTCCCTCCAAGTATCTTGCAAGCACTTTGCCTGCAGTTTATATAAAGCCTGCCTGTTACAACCTTTTACATGTGGAACTAACTAAAGACTGTAAATAGTTGAACTGTTCAGTAAAAGGAAGTTCTGGTTCACTGCATCTTGTGTTCCTCAATTATTCCTACAACAAATCGGTGTGCCACCGTTACCGGCACTGGCGTCACGAACTTTAAGGGCGCTTGCCATACGGCACATTAAACCTGCAACACCCAGGGCACCTCACCTACCACTCGGCCTGGTCCCTATACATAGAGAGTGCCCCAGAGGATCCATGTGCCAGCCTCTCCATCACTACTGTACGCCTGCCCAGGATATATAAAAACTGAGTACCAAAAAAAAAAAAAAAACACACCCTCGGTTAGTAACTACCCCTGTGACCTCACATTCGCTCACCCTGCAGGGCTGCGTACTGCAGATCCATTCAGAATGCATCAGTTTGGCTCCGTACCACCTCCATTCCGCTCTGGAGGCGGACATCAGAACGCTGCTTGCAGCGTTTTGGTGTCCGCCTGGCGGTGCAGAGCCGAACGGATCCGTCCCGACTTACAATGGAAGTCAATGGGGACGGATCCGTTTACATTGACACAATATTGGTGCAATTGTAAACGGATCTGTCCCCCATTGACTTTTAATGTAAAGTCAGGAGTCCCTATTAATATACCATCGGATCAGAGATTTCTCCAATCCGATGGTATATTTTAACTTGAAGCGTCCCCATCACCATGGGAACGCCTCTATGTTAGAATATACCATCGGATTTGAGTTAGATCGTGAAAACTGAGATCTGACAGTATATTCTAACACAGAGGCGTTCCCATGGTAATAGGGACGCTTCAAGTTAGAATATACTAAGAACTGTGTACATAACTGCCCCCTGCTGCCTGGGAGCACCCGATCAGGGGGCTGAGATCCGCTAAATTAACCCCTCAGGTGCGGCACCTGAGGGGTTAATTGTGCGGGTCACAGCCCCCTGTAAGAGATCGGGTGCTGCCAGGAAGCAGGGGGCAGTTATGTACACAGTTCTTAGTATATTCTAACTTGAAGCATCCCTATCACCATGGGAACGCCTCTGTGTTAGAATATACTGTCGGATCTGAGTTTTCACAATCGTGAAAACTCAGATCTGAAAAAGTTGTTATGCAGACAGATCCGCACTGAACGGATACCATCGTTTGCATTTATAGGTGCGGTTCAGTCTGTGCAGATACCAGACTGATCTGCACCTTGCGCAAGTGTGAAAGTAGCCTAAGCAGTCTTTGGCAGTACATCCAACCGGCCTCACAACCGCAGACCACGTGTAACCACACCAGCCCAGGACCTCCACATCCAACATGTTCACCTACATGATCGTCTGAGACCAGCCACCCGGACAGCTGCAGCAACAATCGGTTTGCATAACCAAAGAATTTCTGCACAAACTGTCAGAAACCGTCTCAGGGAAGCTAATCTGCATGCTCGTTGTCCTCATCGGGGTCCGGACCTGACTACAGTTAGTCGTCGTAACCGACTTAAGTGGGCAAATGCTCACAGTCTATGGCGTCTAGCACATTAGAGAGGCGTTCTGTTCATGGATGAGTCCCAGTTTTCACTGTTCACTGCAGATGGCAGACAGCGTATGTGGCGTTGTGTGGGAAAATGGTTTGCTGAGGTCAACGTTGTGGATCAAGTGGCCCATAGTGGCGGTGGGGTTATGGTATGGGCAGGCGTATGTTATGGACAACGAACACAGGTGCATTTTATTGATGGCCTTTTGAATGCATAGATACCGTGATGAGATCCTGAGGCCTATTGTTGTGCCATTCATCCACGACCATCACCTCATGATAATGCATGGCCCCATATTGCAAGGATCTGTACACAATTCCTGGAAGCTGAAAACATCCCAGTTCTTGCATGGCCAGCATACTCACCGGACATGTTACCCATTGAACATGTTTGGGATACTCTGGATCGGCGTATACGACAGCGTGTTCCAGTTCCTGCCAATATTCTGCAAGGAGTGAACCAACATTCCACAGGCCACAATCAACAACCTGATCAACTCTATGTGACGGAGATGTGTTGCACTGAGTGAGGCAAATTGTGGACACACCAGTGGACTTTTATTGTGGGAAGTCTAAGGCACACCTGTGCAATATTCATGCAGTCTAATCAGCACCTTGATATGCCACACCTGTGAGGTGGGATGGATTATCTCGACAAAGGAGAAGTGCTCACTAACACATATTTCTGAACAATATTTGAGAGTAATGGGTCTTTTGTGTATGCAGAAAATGTTTCAGATCTTTGAGTTCAGCTCATGCAAAATGGGAGCAAAACCAAAAGTGTTGCGTTTATATTTTAAGCATGTTTATGTCAATGTGTTCCAAGACATGCAGATCCCTAGCTGAGCAAATGTATGTCAGGGATCTAAGATTAATTTCACACTAGCGCTAAAATTGTCCGGCAGTTAAAGTTAATCATCTACGCATAGTCTGGATTTTCCTTTTCCACCCCAAAGACCATTGACTATAATGGGATCCAGGCAGTTTCCGGCATGAGTGTAAGGATTTGGCCTGACGAATCCCCAAATTCATGCCAGAAATCGTCCGGATCCCCAATAGTTAATGGAGCCTGATGGTGCCTATCCAGCTATGAACTCCGGCGGGATATTTTTCTCTGCCAGTATTTCAAACAAGAAAGAGTTTGCCTGAACTTTCAGTATGATCACAACACCACAGATCAGCTAAAGCATTAGCTGTACATCCAGCTGTAAATTTACCCTAGTAGCTCCCTGGGCGACCTTACTGACTTAGGCCTCTTCCACACGACCGTATGGCTTTTTCAGTGTTTTGCAGTCCGTTTTTCACGGATCCGTTGTTTCGTTTCAGTTTCTCTTCCGTTTTTCCGAATAGCATATACAGTAATTGTAAAGAAAAAATTGGGCTGGGGATAAAATGTTCAATAGATGGTTCTGCAAAACGCAACGGATACGGATGAATTTCTGTATGTGTTCAGTTTTTTGGGCGGACCCATTGACTTGAATGGAGCCATGGAACATGATTTGCGGGCAAAAATAGGACATGTTCTTTCAACGGAACGGAAATACAGAAACGGAATGCAAACATTCCGTTTTTCTTTTGCAGTACCATTGAATTGAATGGTTTTGCATATGGAACGCAAAAAAAAGGCCCGTATACGGAATGCAGAAAACGTTCGTGTGAACGAGCCCTTACACGCTGAGATTTAAAGGAGTTGGGCATAAATGAACATGTATCACAGTGTTTTTGCTGCAGAGTTCCAAGCAGAGCAGATTTACACTCAGCAAGCTTTAAGACCTGTAAGCTTGTCCTGCGCTGTATCTTCCAGTCTTGGAGACACAGTGCAGCCACGAGATGACATGTCTCAGCACTAGGAGAGCAGCAGGCACTAAAAGACTAACCCATCAATCCAGGAGGAGGACTGAAGTTGAATGGGTTGTGAAACTGGTGCTTCAATGGCTCTGGCTAGCCCTTCAGTGCTCCAGTTAGGTCATTAGCACAAACATAAAATGCAGTTCTCGCAGTAATGGTGCCACAGCGAGTCATAAAAAGGTTGTTGTTTTTCAGCATCATCAACCCTACCAGGCTGTATGCCTGGTTAAATAGGGTTGATAATGCTGATAAATGCTCCTCCAGCTTATTGGCCACCCCTGGCACTACTAGACAGGGGAACAGCATTAAATGTTATCTGTAACAGGGCCATACCTATTGCTGCATTCAGAAATAAATCTTTTTACAAGTATACCAACTAGAGCTTAAAGTGTACCTAAACCTTTATATATACACACTTTAATAAAATACATTTCTCTAATATACTTTTTTTTGTTTCTCCTAAAAGCAAGGCAATCACTGGGTGAATAAAGGTGCCTTTCAAAGAAGCACTCTAGAATTTCTCTCTCTTTTATACTGGTCCTTGATTGAAAACTACACAAGGGATAGGGTATCGCAATGAACCACATTAGGCCTCTTTCACACTTGCGTTGTCCAGATATGGCGTGTACTCCACTTGCCGGAATTACACGCCGGATCCAGAAAAACGCAAGTGAACTGAAAGCATTTGAAGACGGATCAGTCTTCAAAATGCGTTCAGTGTTACTACGGCATCCAGGACGCTATTAAAGTCCTGGTTGCCATAGTAGTAGTGGGGAGCGGTATACTTACAGTCCGTGCGGCTCCCAGGGCGCTCCAGAATGACGTCAGAGCGCCCCATGCGCATGGATGACGTGCCACGCGATCACGTCATCCATGCGCGTGGGGCGCCCTGACGTCATTCTGAAGCGCCCCGGGAGCCGCACGGACTGTAAGTATACTGCTCCCCACTACACGTTACCATGGCTGCCAGGACGTTAGCGTCCCGGCAGCCATGGTAACCATTCAGAAAATGCGCCGAAACGACGTTTAGCTTAAGGCCGGATCCGGATCAATGCCTTTCAATGGGCATTTATTCCGGATCCGACCTTGTGGCAAGTGTTCAGGATTTTTGGCCGGAGCAAAAAGTGCAGCATGCAAATTCGTAGCCGGCGCATGCGCAGTAGGTATTGCGATGCCCTGCCAGGACCGGGCATCGCATTGCGCATGCGCCAGCTACGAGTTTGGCCGCGCAGCCGCAATGGAAAAGGCGAGGGGAGGGGAGTAAACGGGCGGGCACAGGCACACGGAGGGCAGGGTTATGAGCCGTTGGGGAGGTCCGGTCTTGGGCTCGGAAGATTGAGACACCGCCCTGGGCACTTGAGAGAGCTCATTTACATAATCTTCAAAGTTCATTTTTGGCAGAAAGAAGACTCGGTTATATGCAACAAAGGTACAGTTTTTAACTGCTGGGTGGCACATATAACGCTATAGGATCTGTCTAATATGGTCAAATGTGGTGACAGACTCCCTTTAAATGGTCACTTAAAAACTTAGCATAACATCAATAGTACAGCTGAAATTAACTTTGGAATATATCTTATCAAAGAAAAAGGTTTCTTTCTCCCCCTACAAAAGAAAATCTAATGTATATGGAGTGCTCCTGACTCTCCCCCCCAACAGATGATGTTGCGGGACAAAAGTATCAAGCACAGTGAATTTCAAGGTGTTTGGCAGCGACTTTCTCTCCCCCCCACCGAAAAAACATTTAGCAAATTTGAGTCTGTTATCTGTATATGGGAGTTGGGAGGGATAGCTGTGGGTCGAACAAGTGTTCAGCCAAGTTCTAATGAAGGATCGCTGAAGGATCACATGATGCCTATAACACTCTATAGAAAGAAGAGGGGAAGAGGAATGAGCTGCTAGATGGAGAAAATTGGATTTTTTGTACTCACCGTAAAATCCTTTTCTCGTAGTAGGCATTGGGGGACACAGCACCATGGGTATATGTCCAACTACCACTAGGAGGCACTAGACACAAAAAGTGTTGGCTCCTCCCAGGTGGGCTATACCCTCTCCACAGGCACGAGGCTATTCAGTTTGTACCAAAAGCAGTAGGAGAGAGAAGAAAAGCAAGGAACCAACAACTCCCGTACCGGGAAAGATCAAGAGACCAGCCCGGAGAAGCGGAAGTAAAAACATAGGGTGGGATCTGTGTCCCCCAATGCCTACTACGAGAAAAGGATTTTACGGTGAGTACAAAAAATCCAATTTTCTCGTGCATGGCATTGGGGGACACAGCACCATGGGACGTCCCAAAGCAGTCCCTGAGGGTGGGAAAAGAAGAGACGTGCCACCGGCTGGGCATACAGGTGCAGGAGAATGTGACCATGTGACCCAACAGGAAAAAACACGGAATGGGCAAGAGGTCTCATAACAAGGAAGAAACCTCAGAAGAAGCAGGGAAGACTGCCAGCACCCCAGGACAAATGTCTGGAAGAAAATCCCAAATGCAAGAAGGTGGCAAAAGGGAACACCAAGCGCAGCCAAGGGCTGGAGAAAAAAATTAGGACAGCACTGCGTGTTGGATCGACCCAACGCCCTACATTGTCTCAGACCCATAAACCTGTGGCCATCCCCTGAAAGGCCAGGGGAGAAAAGAAACAGGGAAGCACTGGAAACCAAACGAGTGAGGGAAGCCATAGCAAGGCTCACATGTGAAGGGAGAGGGACTCCCCTCACCGCAAGGCCAGGTGAAGAAGCCAAGCGCCCCATGTAAAGGCGAAAACCCAAGGCTGCTAGAGGAAACTGCCAACCCTTGGAGAAGGAGGGGGTTGTAGGTAAAAGCCAGGAACAAAGAACGATCGCTCCTGCGTCCCCAAAAACAGGAAACGAGGCACAAGCCTCCGAAAACAAGATAGCACTGTAAAGCGCAAGACCAGAGGAAACTCTGGGCATGTGAAGTATCATGGAAAAAAGGAACCAGAGACAGGCCCAGGCAACCTTGGCAGGAACACACTGGACTGACAGACATGGGAGTAGAAGAAGAGCACTCCAAACAGCCTAAGGAGGAAGGGGTCTACAACAGGAGGAGGTCCCTCCCGAAGGAGACCATACGGTGGAATTGCAAACCGTAGCACCAAACCACTCAATACCAGGTACTTTACGTGGGAGGATGGAAAAAAGACAAATCCCAAGAGGACCTCAAATGAACAGGGACAGGGACTCCAGAAAGGAGTACCCAGATGGGGTCACAAGGAACCAGGAGCTGAACCACCGGAAGACAACGCAAGCCAGCATATCCAGGAAAGGCGAAAAGAAACCGCCATAGGGGAAGGGACATTGGCCATGGACAACTAGCCGCACCAAAAACATTGACCAGCAAACCGTAAACATTGTCCCAGAGAGGGCAAGTACAGCAGCTCGGAGGTACCACAAAACGACAGACATCGATATGCATAAGGAATGCAGAAGTCGCCATGAAAAAACCGGGGTAGCCTACATAGAAATGTAGAAACCAGCTGCGACCGGCATACAGAAAACTCGCAGGGGGGAGAAAGTACCTGATAGGTACAGACGACGGCAAGGTCCAAGGGGAACGTCCCTCCGCCATGTAGTGCAACCAAGCATAAAATACAAGGGAAAACCGAAAACACCAGGACCCAGAAGGAACTACGGGGCCCTGACCGATACCAGAGCAATCAGCTGAAAATTCAGACAGATGTGTGGCGCTCAGTGGTCCTGTCCTTGACCCGTCAGGGAGGACGTCCAGCGACGAAAAAAAAAAAAAAAAAAAAAAAAAAAAAAAAAAAGCCGTGGACCCAGAAGGATACCGTGAGGCGGACATCCAGCGATGACCGAAAACCACTGCCGCGGCCGATGCTCACCAGCTACATGTCCAAACAAGGTAGAAGATCCAGTGGAGATCCTTGTACTACACCAGGAATGGCCCGCTCAGCAATAGGAAACAATGTGAGTACTCCCCTATAACATGGGGTAACGCGGAGCACAGCATACCGTAGGACCTTAAAGAGAAAGCAAGAGCAACTCTAGCACAAAGGCCAACAACCACCTGGCCATGGAGTAGGAGGTTGAATGAGGACCACCCGCCGGACCAGACAGATCAGTCATATACTGGAGCTACCAGAAGCAGCACTAGACCGATAAGGTGGGGGATGGGCTGACCCACCCCTGCCAGATATGGTAACCATGCACATGCTGAACAAGGGTGACCTGGTGCTGACAGTGCCTTGAGCGGCACAAGGAGACCAATGAGGACGACAGTAACGGAGTGGCAGACGTATGGAAGAACCAAACGGATGGAACCAACATCTGCAGCACAGATTAGAACCCGTGGGCAGAAAACACCTAGTAAGAAAGAAACTGTCTGGGCCACAGATCGCACCATAGGGCCCAGCACTTGGGGTACTACAAACACACGCCTAAAATAAAGGTAAAGTGGCTGCATGTTGCCGACCAAGGAGAGTGGAAACATAGCCACAGCATCTGGGGATGCGACAGCATTCGGAGGGTACAGGTACACAACCTGTAAAGTAGAAATATGGCTGTGAAGAGGAACTTCATTTAAGATCGAAGCAATGTGGCCGCATGGTGCACCCCAGACCCAGAGAGGTGCAACAGCAACTGCGTTAACAATGGAACCCATAGGGCCGCACGGTACCACAAAGAACAAGACAGGTGCACACTACAATCAGGTAGGTGCAATGGCAACAGAAACAGGGCCGCATAGTACACCATAGAAGCCAGACAGGTGTAACGGCTGCAGCATCAAAGACGGTTCAGGAACTCTACCTATGAAGGAAGTAAGATGGCTGTTTGGTGCACACTATGATGAGGTAGGTACAATGGCCACGGCAACTGGAGGAGGCCTCAAAATCTCGTCCTGTAAGGGAGAGAAAATGCCACATGGTACACCATAAAGCCGGACAGGAGGAACGGCTACCACATCCGGAGATGGTGCAGGTACTCTACCTGTTAAGGGATCAAGGTGGCAGGGAACAGACAGGTGTAACTGAACCGGACAGGGGCAACTCTATGGCAATAGAAAGTGGCCTCTATATCTCGCCCGTAGGGAGAAATGTTGCCGCCTGGAAGACAATAGAGCCCGCCAGGGGTATCGACCACAGCACCGGAGATGGCGTAGGTACTCTACCTATGAAGGGAGCAAAATGGCTGGGAATAGACAGGTGCAATTTCAACGGCAATTAAAGGCGGCCTGTAAATCTCGCCAGAAAGGGAGAAATAGTGCCGCACGGAACACCATAGCGCCAGCCAGGGGAATTGGCTACAGCATCAGGAGATGGCGTAGATACTCTACCTATGACGGGAGCAAAGTGGCTGGGAACAGACAGGTGCAATTGCAACGGCAATCGAAGTGGCCTGTACATCTCGCCCGGAAGGGAGAAATAGTGCTGTATGGAACACCCCAGAGCCAGCCAGGAGTAATGGCTTCAGCATCTGGAGTAGGTGTAGGTACACTACCTATGAAAAGGGGCAAGGCAGCTGTACAATTGCTCTTAACTCCCCAACCTACAGGAGGCGATAGCCGAGCTAACCGCTTGCCCAGAACAGGAACCCCCTGTAATGAGGTAGAGTGGCGAACACCACCACCAGGATGGGGACCCTGTGGAAACACTCTCAAATGTGTAGAGGATAGCCCCTGGTATAGGGGAACCAGGAAGGCTTGTCAGGGACAGCCTATGGCAGTGGTGCAGGAATCCCCCTGTTAAGGAGAAGGCGTACGTATCAGAGACACCGCGTAGGTGACTCAGTATGCTAAACACGGGGACGGCTGCCTTACCTGTGCGGTTGAATACCTGTGCGGTCAGGGGAGCACCATCCGAAAATCCACTAGAGGGGATACCAACCCTGGGTAGGAAAGGTTCCTCCGTCCACATTCGTCTTGACCTCCCAGAGGGCTTCTGTATGGAGGAAGACCGCCTGATGCTCTGTTCCGAGGGAATCGGCGCAGAGGTGTCCCCAGAGGCAACGGATGGGGTGACAGGAAGGATTCGTCACCAGCCTCAGGCCTGTCCTGGGGGGGATCCGAGGATGCAGAGGAGGGGTGGTACCCCGTTGAGACCACCCGAGGGAGTACCGTGAGCTACCCCTAGCCGAACCCGGGTGCAGGTACCCCTAACTGAGCGTGCCCCATCTGCAGGGAGGACCCTGGGAGGGCAGAGGTGGCCGCAATTTGGATTGGTAGCGGCCAGCGACACCGCCAGGGAGAGGCAGTCAAGGTTCCCATGGCATTGACACGGAGGGAGCCCATTCATGGGGGACCGACACAAAGGGATTGTTCGGGGAAAGGATCTGGGAAGAGGTACTGCACCCAGCAGGGACAGGCTGACCGCACGGCAGCCATTGTTAGACCCAGAGAGGTGCAGACAGCGGACGCACGTGAAAACACGTGGCGACCGAGGAGAGGCTGGGAGAGGAGATGCTCAAAAAGCAGCCAGCAGAGGCTGTCTATCCTGACCCGGACGCCCTGTTCCCCCAAAGAGGCGCTGCAGCAGCTTGTCCCCCCAAAAGAGGTGGTCAGTAGGGCTGCAGGGGACATGAAGCAATTGAGGGGAGGGAAGGGGTTAACCACCCCCTTCAGCAGAAAAAGCACGTTAGCCCAGGAAAGGGTGAAGAGATAGCCCCTCCCAAGGGCCGGGCGGGGCTCAGAAAAGCCCGGGAAGCAAGGAGGAGGGGCCGGGAAGATTGCGGCCTAGCAGGCCCAAAAGCCGGGGCCTCGATTTATTAAGGCGGCCGGGAATGGAGCGAGGGGGGCGGGGCGAACCGCGGCCGACAGAGGGCCCACCGAATCATAAAAATAGGTGAGGAGGGTAGGGGGGGAGAAGCGACACCTAGGGACAGGTGGATCAGGGCAAACGGAGCACCTGGGAGCCGGGAACGGGCCACAGAAGATGAGGCCTAGTCCCGGCAGAAGCCGGGGACTAAAGTAGCGGAGAAGCCAGGGAGAAGACTGTGTGGCCAGGGAGGAGAGAAAAGACCAACTAAGGGGGAAGAGAAGGGAGGGGAAACAAGAATATAACCCCCCCCAGAAAAAAGGGGGGGTTGGCTAGGGGGAAGATGGAGGCTCCCCAGGACCCCCAGCTAAGGTGGATCCCATCCCCCTGGCCACAGGAGGGAACCTAACCCTGGGGCAGGGACACAGGGACAGGGGAGTATACTCACCATCAGATATACTCACCATCCGATGTCTTCGGGCGCAGCAGGGTCACCCCTTCGGCAGACTCAACACGGAAACCGTGGGAATGCCGGCAAGCCACTGCGGATGCAGTCCGTGGGGACTGGGTGACCGGCGATGGTACCGAAGTACGCGCCCGCAGGGGGGCAACTAAAGTGGAACACGATGGAGCCCCAGCCTGCAGCAGGTATAACGGTGGAGAACACCGAGACCTGCGGAAGAGAGAAAAAAGAAAATAAAAATAAAAAACAGCAGAACCTGCAAAAAAGCAGGACAGGTCTGCCTCCTACGGACACTAGACTAAAACTGAATAGCCTCGTGCCTGTGGAGAGGGTATAGCCCACCTGGGAGGAGCCAACACTTTTTGTGTCTAGTGCCTCCTAGTGGTAGTTGGACATATACCCATGGTGCTGTGTCCCCCAATGCCATGCACGAGAAACAGGATTTTTTTCTAATAAGATAGATTACAAAAGTATCTTATATTCACCTTTACTACGGATTTATCCAAAATCTGCTGAAAATAAAGTGACTACTTCTAGAAGTAGACAATGGAAACAGTTCCTCTATTACAACAAATCTTTTAAGGTTAAACATATATTAATATATCACCGATTTCATTTTAGCTCAAACAATGAATCCAACACATTAAAAGCTGTGCAAATAAAATAAAATCACATATATGGTAGGATAGAAAAGTAAAAAGTATCTGCCTAGTACTTACTATACTGGCCACTGCTGGTTTGGTAGATAGGTGTTGGTACAGTTACTGTTGTAATGGCTGGAGCAGATGTCTCCTCCTCAGACTTTTCTTCTTCAATTCTTGGTACACCAGGGGCATCTGAAGACAGATCATTTAAGATTTTTCTATGGAAAAAAAATTGATAATTGCTCTTAATCCCTCTTTCTGGTAGAAGAGGTTTATGATAAAATATACAACTGGGTGCTACCAGTTGGCTGTAAATCCTTGCACAGTCTGACACAACAGCACTAATCTGACAATGTCAGACTGTGCAGGGACACACCCCAACTTATAAAACCCAGTTGCATATATAAGCAGCAGTGTTACATAGCAAACACCCAGAAGCAATGTCTATGATCAGCAATAACACAGATCACAGACATTGAACCCCTCATTGATGCACTCCCAGGGACCGAATGGCCTCCCCATTTGTTCCAATGGGTGGGGCCACCATAATGAAACTCCCACAGGCTGCAATGGCAAATCACTGCAGTCTATGGTAAAAACAATATGATGATTGCATGTTAAAGCCCACTAGGGGGACCTAAAAAAAAAATATATATAAAAAAAAAATTTAAAAAAAGTCAAATAACGTTTTTAACCACCTCCGGACCGCCTAACGCAGATGTGCGGTCCGGAGGTGGCGGCCCTGCGCAGAGTCACGCATATATGCGTCATCTCGCGAGGGCCGGGATTTCCTGTGAACGCGCGCACACAGGTGCGCGTGCTCACAGGAACGGAAGGTAAGCGAGTGGATCTCCAGCCTGCCAGCGGCGATCGCTCGCTGGCAGGCTGGAGATCCGAATTTTTTAACCCCTAACAGGTATATTAGACGCTGTTTTCATAACAGCGTCTAATATACCTCCTACCTGGTCCTCTGGTGGTCCCTTTTGTTAGGATCGACCACCAGAGGACTCAGGTAGGTCAGTACAGTCGCACCAAACACCACACTACACTACACCCCCCCCCCCCCCGTCACTTATTAACCCCTTATAAACCCCTGATCACCCCATATAAACTCCCTGATCACCCCCCTGTCATTGATCACCGCCCTGTCATTGATCACCCCCGTCAGGCTCCGTTCAGACGTCCGTATGATTTTTACGGATCCACGGATACATGGATCGGATCCGCAAAACGCATACGGACGTCTAAATGGAGCCTTACAGGGGGGTGATCAATGACAGGCGGGTGATCACCCATATACACTCCCTGATCACCCCCTGTCATTGATCACCCCCCTGTCATTGATCACCCCCCTGTAAGGCTCCATTCAGACGTCCGCATGATTTTTACGGATCCATGGATCGGATCCGCAAAACACATGCGGACGTCTGAATGGAGCCTTACAGGGGGTGATCAATGACAGGCGGGTGATCACCCATATACACTCCCTGATCACCCCCCTGTCATTGATAACCCCCCTGTAAGGCTCCATTCAGACGTCCGCATGTGTTTTGCGGATCCGATCCATGGATCCGTAAAAATTATACGGACGTCTGAATGGAGCCTTACCAGGGGGGTGATCAATGACAGGGGGGTGATCCGGGAGTCTATATGGGTGATTACCCCCCTGTCATTGATCACCCCCCACCCCCCCCCTGTAAGGCTCCATTCAGACATTTTTTTTGGCACAAGTTAGCGGAAATTTTTTGTTTGTTTTTGTTTTTTCTTACTAAGTCTCATATTCTACTAACTTGTGTCAAAAAATAAAATCTCACATGGACGCACCATAACCCTCACGGAATCCAAATGCGTAAACATTTTTAGACATTTATATTCCAGACTTCTTCTCATGCTTTAGGGCCCCTAAAAAGCCAGGGCAGTATAAATACCCCACATGTGACCCCATTTCGGAAAGAAGACACCCCAAGGTATTCGCTGAGGGGCATATTGAGTCCATGAAAAGATTGAAATTTTTGTCCTAAGTTAGCGGAAAGTGAGACTTTGTGAGAAAAAAACCCAAAAAAATCAATTTCCGCTAACTTATGCAAAAAATATAAAATTTCTAGGAACTCGCCAGGCCCCTCATTGAATACCTTGGGGTGTCTTCTTTCCAAAGTGGGGTCACATGTGGGGTATTTATACTGCCCTGGCTTTTTAGGGGCCCGAAAGTGTGAGAAGAAGTCTGGGATCCAAATGTCTAAAAATGCCCTCCTAAAAGGAATTTGGGCCCCTTTGCGCATCTAGGCTGCAAAAAAGTGTCACACATCTGGTATCGCCGTACTCAGGAGAAGTTGGGGAATGTGTTTTGGGGTGTCATTTTACATATACCCATGCTGGGTGAGAAAAATATCTTGGTCAAATGCCAACTTTGTATAAAAAAATGGGAAAAGTTGTCTTTTGCCAAGATATTTCTCTCATCCAGCATGGGTATATGTAAAATGACACCCCAAAACACATTCCTCAACTTCTCCTGAGTACGGCGATACCAGATGTGTCACACTTTTTTGCTGCCAAGGTGGGCAAAGGGGCACATATTCCAAAGTGCACCTTTCGGATTTCACAGGCCATTTTTTACAGATTTTGATTGCAAGGTACTTCTTACACATTTGGGCCCCTAAATTGCCAGGGCAGTATAACTACGCCACAAGTGACCCCATTTTGGAAAGAAGACACCCCAAGGTATTCCGTGAGGGGCACGGCGAGTTCCTAGAATTTTTTATTTTTTGTCACAAGTTAGCGGAAAATGATGATTTTTCTTTTTTTTTCTTTTTTCCTTACAAAGTCTCATATTCCACTAACTTGCGACAAAAAATAAAAGATTCTAGGAACTCGCCATGCCCCTCACGGAATACCTTGGGGTGTCTTCTTTCCAAAATGGGGTCACTTGTGGCGTAGTTATACTGCCCTGGCAATTTAGGGGCCCAAATGTGTGAGAAGAACTTTGCAATCAAAATGTGTAAAAAATGACCGGTGAAATCCAAAAGGTGCACTTTGGAATATGTGCCCCATTGCCCACAAAAAAGTGTGACACATCTGGTATCGCCGTACTCAGGAGAAGTTGGGGAATGTGTTTTGGGGTGTCATTTTACATATACCCATGCTGGATGAGAGAAATATCTTGGCAAAAGACAACTTTTCCCATTTTTTTATACAAAGTTGGCATTTGACCAAGATATTTTTCTCACCCAGCATGGGTATATGTAAAATGACACCCCAAAACACATTCCCCAACTTCTCCTGAGTACGGCGATACCAGATGTGTCACACTTTTTTGCTGCCAAGGTGGGCAAAGGGGCACATATTCCAAAGTGCACCTTTTGGATTTCACCGGTCATTTTTTACACATTTTGATTGCAAAGTTCTTCTCACACATTTGGGCCCCTAAATTGCCAGGGCAGTATAACTACGCCACAAGTGACCCCATTTTGGAAAGAAGACACCCCAAGGTATTCCGTGAGGGGCATGGCGAGTTCCTAGAATTTTTTATTTTTGTCGCAAGTTAGTGGAATATGAGACTTTGTAAGAAAAAAATAAAAAAATAAAATCATCATCATTTTCCGCTAACTTGTGACAAAAAATAAAAAGTTCTATGAACTCACTATGCCCATCAGCGAATACCTTAGGGTGTCTACTTTCCGAAATGGGGTCATTTGTGGGGGTTTTCTACTGTTTGGGCATTGTAGAACCTCAGGAATCATGACAGGTGCTCAGAAAGTCAGAGCTGTTTCAAAAAGCGGAAATTCACATTTTTGTACCATAGTTTGTAAATGCTATAACTTTTACCCAAACCATTTTTTTTTTTGCCCAAACATTTGTTTTTTATCAAAGACATGTAGAACAATAAATTTGGAGAAAAATTTATATATGGATGTCGTTTTTTTTTTAAAAATTTACAGCTGAAAGTGAAAAATGTCATTTTTTTGCAAAAAAATCGTTACATTTTGATTAATAACAAAAAAAGTAAAAATGTCAGCAGCAATAAAATACCACCAAATGAAAGCTCCATTAGTGAGAAGAAAAGGAGGTAAAATTCATTTGGGTGGTAAGTTGCATGACCGAGCAATAAACGGTGAAAGTAGTGTAGTGCCGAAGTGTAAAAAGTGCTCTGGTCATGAAGGGGGTTTCACCTAGCGGGGCTGAAGTGGTTAAAAACAAAGAAATTTCAAATTTCAAATCAGCCCTATTTCATAGAATGTGTCAGCAGATAAGAACCATTTGGCCCATCTAGTCTGCCCAATATATCTGAATCCTATGAATAGTCCCTGGCCCTATCTTATATGAAGGATAGCCTTATGCCTATCCCATGCATGCTTAAACTCCTTCACTGTATTTGCAGCTACCACTTCTGCAGGAAGGCTATTCCATGCATCCACTACTCTCTCAGTAAAGTAATACTTCCTGATATTACTTTTAAACCTTTGCCCCTCTAATTTAAAACTGTGTCCTCTTGTGGTAGTTTTTCTTCTTTTAAATATGCTCTCCTCCTTTACCGAGTTGATTCCCTTTATGTTTTTCAAAGTTTCTATCATATCCCCTCGGTCTCTTCTTTCTTCCAAGCTATACATATTAAGGTCCTTTAACCTTTCCTGGTAAGTTTTATCCTGCAATCCATGTACTAGTTTAGTAGCTCTTCTCTGAACTCTCTCTAGAGTATCTATCCTTCTGGAGATATGGCCTCCAGTACTGCGCACAATACTCCAAGTGAGGTCTCACCAGTGATCTGTACAGCGGCATAAGCACTTCACTCTTTCTACTGCTTATACCTCTCCCTATACATCCAAGCATTCTGCTGGCATTTTGTGCTGCTCTATTACATTGTCTTCCCACCTTTAAGTCTTCTGAAATAATTACTCCTAAATCCCTTTCCTCAGATACTGCGGTCAGGACTGTGTCAAATATTCTATATTCTGCCCTTGGGTTTTTACGCCCCAGGTGCATTATCTTGCACTTATCCACATTAAATTTCAGTTGCCAGAGTTCTGACCATTCTTCTAGTTTTCCTAAGTCCTTTTCCATTTGGCGTTTCCCTCCAGGAACATCAACCCTGTTACATATCTTTGTGTCATCAGCAGCCGCACCCTCCTATCATAATGACACCCCCTCCGCATGTTGATTGACAGGGCCAGCGAACCGGATCGTTCTCTGCTGGCCCTGTTTGCATTCAAAATCTGGCGCCTGCGCCGTACCTGTCTTCAGTCGACGCAGGCGTACAGAGAGGCGGCCGCTCCATCCTCAATGCGCCTGCGCCGATGACGTCACATCTACACCCGTCACAGGCGCCTTGAGGATGGATCGGCCGAGCGAGCGTCCGCCTCTCAGTACGCCTCCGCCGATTGAAGAAAGGTACGGCGCAGGTGCCAGATTTTGAATGCAAACAGGGCCAGCAGAGAACGATCCGGTTCGCTGGCCCTGTCAATCAACATGCGGAGGGGGCGTCATTATGATAGGAGGATTCGGCTGCTACCAGCAAGTAGCCGCCCTACTTGCTGGTAGACAGGTAATTTACATATTATAAAAGTACGTTTTTAGCTAAATCTACTGAACCAAAATGATTAATCACATTATGTATGGATAAATCGCAGTATAGGGATTATAAGTACACACAAAAAACAAACAAAAAAAAATAAAACACAGTTTAGTGGGGTGACAGAAGCCCTTTAAGTGAAGAGAACATCTCAGAACTAAGGACAGATTTACCAACTCTTAATACCTGTATGATGGCCGTCTTGACAAGATTTCTCTGCGCTTCTGAGAGTCTGTTACACTGTCTACTGATTCTTGAGAATCTTCGCTTTCTGCAATTGTGGAAATCTGCTCAAAAAATAAAGACAGTACATAATCGTCTATTTCAAATTATTATTGTCATCTAACTATAGTGGATACATAAGCAATGGCAATGACCTGCTAAAGGCAATCAGAAAAAAGCTAATACTCGACGAGTGTTCTGGAGGGTACCAGGGTTTCCGCATGGCAGAAAATGGACAGGAGCTGCACTCATTGGCTGCAGTAATAACCTACCTCTGGCAGTTATTGGCTGAGACCGCGGCACTGCTGGAACGGCAGCAACATAAGATCAACTTAAATGCATTTTTTCTTTTGAACTCAAAGTAACCACCAAGACTAATTTCACACTAGCATTTTTACTGGATGCGGCAGGGTCCAGCAAAAACCTCTTCCATTACTAATAATACAACCGGATCCGTTCATAACTGATGCAGACGGTTGTATTATCTTTTACATAGCCAAGACGGATCAGTCATTAACTTCATTGAAAGTCAATGGAGGACGGATCAGTTTTCTATTGTGGCAGAGAAAACAGATCCATCCCCATTGACCTGCATTGGGGGTCATGACGGATCCGTCTTGATCAGTTTCCCAGGACGGAAAGCAAAATATAACAACATGTTGCAGTTTGCTCTCCGGTATGGGAACGCAACTAAACGGAACGGAATGCATTTTAGAGCATTCAGTTTTGTCCCCATTGACCATGAATGGGGACAAAACTGAAGCGTTTTTCCCCCCAATATTGAGCCCCTATAACAGTGATGGCAAGCCTTTTAGAGACCGAGTGCCCAAACTGCACCCCAAAACCCACATATTTATCACAAAGTGCCAACATGGGAATTTCCCCTGAATACTACAGTCCAGTATAGTACATCTTCCATGTACTTTTCGCTATAAAAGCCTGTTTACACTCAGTGCGCTGCCTGTGGTGTTCATAGTACGCCTGCGCTGATGAATGGCAGGAAAAGTCTAAGGCCTCCTGCACATGACTGTAGGTGTCCCGTTGCCATATTGAGGACCGCATTTGCAGATCCGCAATACATGGGCACCGTTGCACGTTCATTCCGCATCACGGATGCGGACGCTTTCACTTTAATGGGTCCGCCAAATCCGGAGATGCGGAATAGTGTGGAAGGGAAGCACAGAACGGAACCCTACGGAGAGGTTCCATGGGGTTTCATCCCGTACTTCCGTTCCGAAAAAAGATAGAACATGTCCTATCTTTTTGCAGATCGTGGACCCATTAAAGTGAATGGGTCCGTGATCCACTGCGGCTGCCCCATGGTCAGTGTTCTTGCATTGCGGCCCGCAGCACGGCCTCGGGGTTCGTGTGCAGGAGGCCTAAGGCATATTGGTACACCATAGACTTTTCCAGGGTGCAAGTGCCCACAGAGAGTGCTCTGAGTGCCGCCTCTGGCACCCGTGCCATAGGTTCGCCATCACTGCCCTATAATGTAACTCAATACCAGAAAACTTAAACACTAGTGTGAAAGTACCCTAACATATGTAAAAAAAAAAATTTTTTTTACATGTTAACCCTTTTTCAACTTGCAGCATACATGCATGACTCAACGGGAAGAGAGATATCGCATTCTGCCATACATGTATGGCGCAATGCAAACCAGTCTATTGACAAGGTGACAGAATACAGAAGCTGCTGGCACCGACAGCCAGCCATCTTAGCTAAATGGTGCAGAAAGGCTGCACCCCTCCCCCCCCATTGCATTGCAAGAGGGGCATGTAGATTAGCTAAGCCCTCTGTGCACATCGCCATTACAAAATGGAAGAGCATGCAGAGAAAGTTTTGTTCTGCGATTGGGCCCTGCTGGGACTTGTGGTGCACCACAGTGGGGGGGAAAAATAGTCAGCTTCTGACCTACCTCAGTGATAATCATCATTATTAGGCCTCATGCACACGACCGTTGTTTGGGTCCGCATCCGAGCCGCCAAACGGCGGCTCGGATGCGGACCCATTCACTTCAATTGGGCTGCAAAAGATGCAGACAGCACTCCGTGTGCTGTCCGAATCCGTGGCTCCGTTCCGCGGCCCCGCTATAAAAAAATATAACATATCCTATTCTTGTCCACGCTTTGCGGACAAGAATAGGCATTTATATTGCCAGCGCCCGTTCCGTTCCGCAAATTGCGGAAGGCAACACGGGCGGCTTCAGTTTATTTGCGGATCCGTTGTGTGCGGACCACAAAAAAATGGCACGGTCGTGTGCATGAGGCCTTAGGCTACATGCACAGGACCGTATGTATGCCATCCGTTTTGTTTTGCGGATCCATTATAACAATGCCTAAAACGGACAAGAATAGGACCTGTTCTAATTTTTTTGTGGGGCTACGGAACAGACATACTGATGCGGACAGCCGTGTGCTGTCCGCATTCTGCAAAAATAAAAAACGGAATGGACACGGAAACCAACAACGTTCGTGTGCATGTAGCCTTATATTGATGTGATCTGATCACTTGCAGCAGTTACAGATCCCTGATCCTATCTTCAAGTCCTAAGTCCGCATCTCTGTCCCTATCCCTCTACCTCCTGTGCACTTTTGGTGGACGCAGAGTCAAATCACTATATACCTCGATAAAGTCCTTGAGTTACCAAAATTGAGGTCACTTTTTGGGGGTTTCCTTTGTAGGGGTACCTTAGGGTCTCTTCAAATGAGCCATGGCACCTGAAAACCATTCCAGCTAAATAGTGCTCCTTCTCTTCTGAGCCCTGCTGTGAGCCCATACAGCAGTTACAACCACATAAATGGGGTATTTCTGTAAACTGAAGAATCAGGGTAACTAATACTGAGGTTTTTGTTGTTGTTAACGGGAAAAAATAAAGTGGAAATTCTGCAATAAAATACATTTTAAATTTCACCTCCATTTTGCTTTAATTCCTGTGGAACACCTAAAGGGTTAACAAAGCTTGTAGAATCAGTTTTAAATAATTTAAGGGGTGTAGTTTCTAAAACTGGATCACTTATGGGTGGGGTTTCTATTATAAAAGTCCCTCAGTCACTTCAAAACTGAATTAGTCTTTAAAAAAAAGTTCGTTTTGGGCTTTTTCTTGAAAATCTGAAAAATTGCTTCTAAAATTCTAAGCCTAACATCCTTAAAAAATAAAATGACATTTACAAAATGATGCCAACATAAAACAGACATATGATGAATGTTAATAATTTTGTGAGCTATCAAAATTCTTAAAAGCAGAGAAATGCAAATGTAGAAAATTGCAAAATGTTTAAAATTTTCAGTAAATTTTTGATTTTTTAAATGAAGACAAAACAAATCGACCCAAATTTACCATTAACGTGTCAAGAAAAAAAAAAATAAAAAATAAAAAAAAAACGTAGAATTTTTTTGTTACGTAAAAGCATTCCAAAAGGTATTAACCACATAAAGTGATGTGTCAGATTTGCAATTTTGTCAGGAAGGTCAAAATTGGCTCTGTCTGATAAGGGTTAGGGCTCTTTCACACAGGCGTGTCCCTTGTGGGAATCACTGTTCTGGACTACAGAAGCGCAGGGCATTATCATGCTTGATAATGCTGTGTGACCTTTCTGTAACAGCTTTATGTCACTATGATTCAGTTACAGAAAGGTCAGGCAGAGGCACACAGCATCATCAATCATGATAATACCCTGCGCTTCTGTAGTCCAGGCCGCACAATCCCTCTCTCACATGGAGCGTGATTCCTGCAAGGTGTACATAGCCTTTAAAATGTGATGGCATCAGTCTTCAAAAAGTAGAAGGGAAAACCATAAATAGGAGATTTTTAAGAAGTCTTAAAGGGGTTGTCTCATCTCAGAAAATGGGGGCATATCGGTAGCACTGCTATTTTTGGCAGCTCCATAAAAATAAAAAAAAGTTAATTGAATGGAGGGCGGCTGCCACCACTTTTCGGGCTCTGTTCTCGATATAGGTGTGGGTCCCAGCGGTGGGACTCGCACCGATCAGACAATAGGGGCATATCCTAGCGATATGCTCTTATTGCTTGAGGTGAGATAACCCCCTTCAAAACATGTGATGTACATGTATGTCACATAGCAGGGGAATGTATGGAGATAGCTCAGAAGCTGAGCTATATGTAGCAAGTGCTGGCTGTGTTAGGGCTCTTTCACACTTGCGTTCTTGTCTTCCGGCATAGAGTTCCGTCATCGGGGCTCTATGCCGGAAGAATACTGATCAGGATTATCCTAATGCATTCTGAATGGAGTGAAATCCGTTCAAGAAGCATCAGGATGTCTTCAGTTCCGGAACGGAAAGTTTTTTGGCCAGAGAAAATACAGCAGCATGCTGCGCTTTTTGCTCCGGCCAAAAATCCTGAAGACTTGCCGCAAGGCCGGATCCGGAATTAATGGCAATTGAAAGGCATTGATCCGGATCCGGCCTTAAGCCAAACGTCGTTTCGGCGCATTGCCGGATACAACGTTTAGCTTTTTCTCAATGGTTACCATGGCTGCCAGGACGCTAAAGTCCTGGCAGCCATGGTAAAGTGTAGTGGGGAGCAGCATATTTACCGTCCGTGCGGCTCCCGGGGCGCTCCAGAGTGACGTCAGGGTGCCCCAGGCACATGGATGACGTGATCCATGCGCATGGGGCACTCTGACGTCATTCTGGAGCGCCCCGGGAGCCGCGCGGACTGTAAGTATGCCGCTCCCCCGCTCCTACTATGGCAACCAGGACTTTAATTGCGTCCTGGCTGCCATAGTAACACTGAAAGCATTTTGAGGACGTCTTCAAATGCTTTCAGTACACTTGCGGTTTTTCCGGATCCGGCGTGTACCTCCGGCAAGTGGAGTACATGCCGGATCCAGACAACGCAAGTGTGAAAGAGGCCTTATACAACCGACACTTACCTACAATGGGAGTGCTGTGTTTTTTTCGACCAGCTGATCGGCAGGGGTGCAGAGACTTGGACCCCTACCGATCAGATATTAATGACCTATCCCGAGGATAGGCATTCAATATCAAGCTTCCCAAAAACCCCTTTAATTCCATGATTGTGGGTTTGCATATACCATATGTTCCTCTTTATAAGGCACACTTTTGGATGTGTGTCATATAAAGGGAATACTAGTGATTGCTTTCATCATGAAAACACTCACTAGTATTCAGGAGGCACAGGGAGCGGGCCCTGTAGCACTGCACTCAATGTCCATGGTCTTCCTCTGGGCACTGCGCTGCACTGTACAGCATAAGAAAGTAGTGTGTGCAGCATGACCTGACATTGTATGCAGTCAGCACAGTGCAGCATGGGCCTGGAGAAGACCAGGGTGCGGCGAGTCCAGGAGAGGTAAGTTAATGTATTTATTTTATCTCTGATGGGGGTCTAATGAAGATTGGCGGTCTAATGTGGGATCTGTTCTGAGGTCTGAAGAAAAACACTTTTTATTATTCACCTCCTCTTAAGCATAGGTGTGTCCTATGAAGCGAAAAATACGGTATATATCTTGACACTACCTTCACTTATTGTTGAGAAGGGTTCCACTGTGTAGCTGAAATGATGACATCATGTAACATGGGTGAATGAAGCCTTTCCATGCATTTTTTGGAACTTTACTGGAATGCTGCTTCCTTCCACTTTGTACGGCTGGATTTGATTCATGTTTGTCTACAGCTGACCCCGATAGAAGCTTTTCTTGGAGAAAATACTCTCAGAGCGTACCCTATTTCTTGTAGTTTGCTATGAAACAAGATTTTCTAATTTAAACTAAAAGCATCAATAATATCCCCAGGATTGGTCATCAATATCAGATCGTGGGGGTCCAACTCCTGGCTGTTTGAAGAGAAAGCAGCAGATATATGAGCGCTACCTTCTCTGCTGTTTACCTGCTTGCCGCAGAAATTTCAGTGGTGAGCAGGTGTAAATACAAGTATGGCATCCCCATTCATTTCTATGGGACAGCTGTCTGTTCAAGTGAATACTACAGAGCTGTCCCATAGAAGTGAACTGGGAAGCCATTCTTGTAATTACACCTGCTTACCCCTGCAATTGCTGCACTGAGCAGGTAAACCGAGCAGAGAAGGCAGTGCTCTTACAGGTGCTACTTTCTCTTCAAACAGCTGCTCAGTGGGGGTGCCGGGAGTCAGTCCCCGTTATCTTTAGGATGGGTCATCAATCTTACAAAAGAGGACAACCCCTTTAATTTATTCTAATCAGTTCTGTGATATTGAGTATTACACAGTGGAAGTTAGAACAAGACTTTGCTGAAATCAATTTATTTATGCCATGTGTGAGGAGTAGGGATGAGCGAATTGATTCCAATGCATCGATTCATCTCATCCCTACTCGGAAATCTTTAGACTGCCATGTAAACAAAACTGTTTCATCAGTTACTCCTTAGTTTTGGGACTTGACAATTTCAATAAATACAAATAAAAGTGAAATACCTTTCTGAAATGTTATTGTGGGTGTGACCTAATAATTTTATTGCAAAATAAGTTAATTAAAGAATAAACGATATGAAAAGACTTGACTCACTTGCACTGTCTGCACCTGTGGAGACTGGATGACTGATGGCTGGGCAGCTTGAATAACCCCGTGTACCTGTACTGTCTGTCCATTCGGAAGCTGGACTAGTGTAACAGTTGGGGCAGATGACGTTGCGTGTGCAGCAGCCATGGAAACCTAACAAGATTGCAAGAAAGTTTGTTATGGCAAAACGTATGACATTTCATATACACTTTAAACACAAAAATGTAACTCGTGTCCCCATGAAAAGGCAGTGTAATCTGCCAGCAGCATGTTATACAGGAGAAGATTCAGTATAACCTGTATTTCATTCTAGGCTTTGCCGTCAAGGAGGCGGTCCTATTAGTCATACATGGACCCCTGTCAATCACTGATAGGACCGCCTCCTTGACTTCAAAGCCCAGAATGTGCTGAGATGTCAATCAGGGATGAGCGAATAGTCTTTGGATGAAAGGCTTTTTACCATCATTCTAAGTTTTATGCAAATCGACTTCGGATGTTTCATCCGAAGTCGATTCGTTCATCCCCAATGTCTAAACACAAGTTATTCCAAATCTTCCTCCACAAAACTAAGTCAGTCTGCTAATTTCCTTCTGCTCCATTACATGCTGCCTGTACCTCAGACACTATGTTCAATGCGACAGCGTCACTGTAATATGAAGCCACCATGAAAATGCAGTACAGTGTGTACATGGGCTGTCAATCACATACGACCACACACGGCTACTACAGTAGATTTAAACCAATTATAGGCGTTGCAGAATCTTTTCCCGTAAAACTACATAGCAATCCGCTCAGCTCCTCCTGCTCTAGAACATGATGCCCAGATTGCACTGCATTTTCAGGGTGACAAGTTCACTTTTCAGGGATTGTCCAGTCTTACATAAATAATGCTTAAAGAGGACCTTTCACCAAAACATGCAGTACAATCTGAAATCACTATGTTATAGAGCAGATTGATATATAGATTTATGGGAAAAGATTCAGCAAAAACTGTAATGTATACATTTATATCTCTGCTTTTTCTCCCTCCTGTGAACAGCTATCGGTACAGGTTGTACAAGTGTCCATACAGAGATGGCTGTCAGTCACTGATAACTCCTCCATCCTGTACCGATCTATCTGCAGCCTTGTGAAGTGATAACTGTAAAAATGACAGGTTTTATTGACTTTTCCCACAAAACTATATAATCAATGCTCTATAGCATGGTGCTTTCAGATTGATTTGCCTTTTTGTTGACTGAACCTTTCTTTTCTAGTAAGCTTCAAATTCTGCTTAGCTGCTCTGCTCCTCCACTGTCTGTGAAGCCGCTGGCACCTCCACTTCTGGGTGGACTGAAGTCACCACTGGCTTCACAGACAGAATATGAGCGACTGGGAGGATGGAAAGTTCTGTAAGCACTCTCCTCCCCCAACAGCGCTCGCTCCCTTATACAGAGGCTCTACTGCTACCAATGAATGCCTAAGTATAAGCGACTCCATCAGCAAAATGATGCATTCCTGGGGAATACACAATTTTACTAAAACACACTGACACCTATCACTTTTTACACCATAAATAACAATGGACCCCCAATGAATAAGTGAGCCACAGCACAGGCGCCATTAGACAATGCTATCTAGCCCTGTCAAAGGGGATGGTGGAGTGTACCGAGTGGCGTAGCAGTGCTCCAAGAACTACGCCGGCCCCTTGGTGCTCTAACTGCCTAATAGTCCATATATCTCCACAGCAGAGCAAGCTAAAAAGAAAAGAAAGGTATTGTTTTATTCAGCATTATTAACCTAACCATTATAAGTGAAAATATTTATTTTCCAATATACTTTGTTTCAATTCCTCAATATTTTGAAGATATTAGTTTGCTTTGAGTGAATAAAGATCATGTTTACCTGCAGAGAGTGAAGTCAGTGCACATCTAGCCATGCTCTCAGCTGAGAACTGGATACAACTGTATGCAGTCTAGACCAGGGGCGCACAACCTGCTGCCCTCAATATCCTTCTGTGTGGCCCCAACCATTTAGGAACAGACACGTATGTATGTCTTGTGGTGGCTCACATGCATTGTTTATGTAGTTTACCATTTGATGTAACCAGACATATGTGGTATATACTGTATTTTCCATATGCCATAAATACAGCATTTCAGTTGGCAATACACCTTTAAGTTTTATTATTGGCCCTTGGGATTGGTTCAGTCTGACAACGTAGCCCCAACCAGAAGAGGTTGTGCACCCCTGCTGTAGAGATTGGTTAGGGAGCATTTCCGACCCTGGATAGAACTATATACACTTCTCAGCTGGGAGCAGGACCAGTTATGTACCTGTTCAACCTCTGTATGTACAGACTGTCCGCAGTCACAGCAAACTGGTGTTGACAATAGCGAGCAACTGAAACTAAGGGGGGGGGGGGGGGGGGGGGGAATTTAGCCAGAGCTGCCTTTTCTGGGCTCGTCTCGATACCTCCTGTGCTGCTGGGGGATGTGCCTAACATATGACAAGGCTCATCCTCCTGCAGTCCGTGCACCTTATTAATCTACAGCGTTGAGCTGCTGTCGATTTCTGGCTTTATTTGTACCAGAAAAGTAGTATAAAGGAAGATAAGTTTGGCTGGCTATGTCCCTTTAGGGAAAGTGAAGAATGCAGTGAAAAATATGTGAGATGCGACAACTTATTAAAAAATTGCAGTTAAAAAGTCGGAGAACACAAAGTTTGCGACTTTTTAGGTGCAAGGGAGATGCGGATATATGTACACAATACAAATAGCAATTAAAGAGTTGGCCACTTTCTAATTTATTTTGTCAAAATGCCACACAGTCATGTAATCTTAATACAAGCATACATGACTGTATGCGGTTCTTGAGCTGACCTACTGGAGGACCCCACCTATCACCCGCCAAGTCCATAGTCTGCAAGCTGGCAGTGACCAGTCTACCTGTCTGCTCCTGGGGACCTTGTATTCTGTCCAGGTGCTGAACAGAAAACGGACGTGTCCAGTGCATGTGCAGATACTGGGGATCCTGTTGCCTGTATCTGTGCAAGTTCTAGATGCGTACATTTTCCGTTCAGCACCTGAGATGAATATAAGGGTACCAGGAGCAGCCAGAGAAAGCAGTCACTACCATCATGCGGTGGGTGAAAGTTAAGTATGCAAATTTCAGACACCAGGGTGGCAGTATACAGCTTCCATGGCGCATACATGACTGTATTAGCCATTTTGACAAATTAAGCTTTACTAACCTAAAACTAGATCATTCCTTAAAGAGAAAAGGACGTTTACTTTATATGTTAATTGTTAAAAGATTTAAAGCTACTCCACAATTTCTAACTGCGCTATACCTGTGCTAATGTTGCAATCTGTGGCTGGGTTTGAATAGTCATTTGTTGGGCTTCCGCCTCTGTCACAGCCGCATCTCCACCCTGCTGTGTCTCTGCTCCAGATTCCATGGTCATTTAGTTACCTAAAAAGTAGATCAAATATAGGCAGATCTTTACTATAAAGTGGAATAATATGTAAGGTTTACTGCAAGCTTCTTATTCCTGCTCTCCATTGAGAGCACATCTACATATGACCAAGTGTGCATGTGTATGGGAGGATGGGCAAGGAAGAGGGGAAAGGACCAGCAGGAAAGGCTGTCGGCTGAAAGCAATCTAAAATGTATGACTAGCTTTACTTTAACAGTATAAAGCCATAATTGTAAAGAATAATTCCACTGTTACCAACATTTAACCACTTAGCCCTGGAAACAAACTGTGTAAAAACGACATCAGTTAAAGTGCAGGTTCTTAAAATTCACCGTTAGGTGATGAAAATCAAGTCGAATTCAGAAGCCTTGAAAGAACACACAATGGCGGAGACGTTTCTCCAAACAATTATGCAGAAGAACAGTGGCGCCTGTCAGTTATTTTACTCCGTGCTGTAGATAAATGACGTGAAAGAACATACAATCGAGCATTGTAGGAGCTGAAATGTATTTCTCAACAGGCATATGTAGTTTTAGTGAACACCATGGTAGCTACACTGCTCAACAAACTTACTCGGTGCTACTGAAGTGCGTGGCCACCTCTCCATTCCTGGCTGTGACAAGGCCCGTTCTTCACACTGGTGCGGCTCCACCTCTGGGACCTGAACCTATCAGACATTTACACCATATCCTATTTTCGTATGCCATTTAACTATTTGATCTTATCTAGTCTATTTGAAAATAGCCAGTTGTGAATAAGAGGGTGAAAATTAAATAAAAAAGGGTAATAAGTCTGGTATAAGAATTGCCATTCAACACTAAATTGTCACCCATTATCCTATGGCTTACCTTGTACACAATGGCACATCCATCAGTGTTTTGGTCAGTGATTTTCATCAGGGATTGTGATTTTGTGATACAAGATAAGAGCTCATGCACACAAACGTGCTGTGTTTTGGGGTCCGCAAATGGAAGGCCCATCATACAAATGCCTATTCTTGTTGACAAGAATAGGACATGATCTATAATTTTTGCGGGGCCATGGAACGGAGTGCTGTCCACAACTTTTGCGGCCCCACTGAAGTGAATGGGTCCGCATCTGAGCTGCAAAAAATGCGGCTCGGATGCGGAACCAAACCACATTCGTGTGAATGCGTCTTGAGGGAAAGATCTGCACCTGGTTTGGGCACAAAATCATTGATCAAAACATTGCAGTGTGAATGAGGCCTAAGGCCTATTTCACACGAGCATGACGGATTAGGTCCGAATGTGTTCAGTGAAAGTCGCACCATTTTGGAAGCAAGTTCAGTCAGTTTTGTCTGCAGTTGCGTTCAGGTTTTTACGCGCGAGTGCAATGCGTTTTTCACACACGTGATTTAAAAAAAAAAAAAAACTGAAGGTTTACATACACCTCCTAGCAACCATCAGTGAAAAACACAATGCATCCTCGCTTGCAAATGCAATGCGTTTTTCACTGAAGCCCCATTCACTTCTATGGGGCCAGGGCTGCGTGACAAACGCAGAATATAGAACATGCTGCGGAGCGAGATGCTGTGGAGTACACACACCCTGAAGCCAGGCACCGTACACTACACGTGACTGGAGGAGATCATTTCACGCATTGAACTCACGCGGAAAACTTGCTCGTGTGAAAGAAGCCTAACTCTTCATATCGTCAACCGATTTCTAATGGCTATATCTCCCAATGTAGAGGAGATCAAGCTGTGTATCTGTTTTTTTTCAAGCCTAGGCTGTCAGAAACATGCTAGTTACACCAAATGTGGAAATCTGCAAATTTAACCACTTCACATACACCCATAGGATATAAATGTATTATGGGTGGATGTTTAACTCTGAATGGAGGTTCTAGAACGTCCAGAGATCGTAGCTGCATGGTAAATCGATCATGCAGCTGCAGAGCGGGTTACAGTCAGTGACAGCAGGGCAACCCAGAGAGAAGGCAGGAACAGTTCCCAGGTGTCCCTGCCTTCTAGATTGCTGCATACACACACTGCGCTTCCTTGTTCCGGCCCGGTGGTCATGTGACCGCCGGGACAGTGAAGGAGCTGTCGGGTCTTCCATAGACCACGATCAGCCCTGCACTGAGGCTGTACAGCCTCTCTGGGGGGTGTATTTCCCCTGTAACTGGGGCTACTATGTCAGCCCCAGTTACAGGAGAAATCAATAGCGTGAAAAAAATATAAAGGAAAAGGAAAAAATGTCCCCCAGAGGTCTTGTATGACCTTATATGGGGGACACAAAGTGTAAAAAAATAAAATAAAAAATAAAATAAAAATTCCCAAGTAACTAAAAAAAATAAAAAATTAGGAAAAAATGAATACAATAAACATATTTGGTATTAAAGGGGTTGTCCCACTTCATAAAATTGGTTTTATCTAATCTATTTACCCCCACACAACATATCTTCCTATCCATGTTATTATCCAAAAGCTACCTTTCATTCCAAAAATCATGTAAAGCGATTCCTTTGTTGTTTTCTGTATCCCATGGATACGGCCTCTTTCGTCCGGCCGCATCGCTGTGCCGCACCTGCGCACAACAGCTGAACAAGTACTCGGGCCGCCTCTCCATTCCTACAAGTACGCGCACGTCCGCGCATGCGCAAATACAGGAGGCGGGTGCCGGAATCAAATAGCCGGCACCCGACCTCTATGACAGGGAGCGGGACCTTAGGGGTTAACTGCCGCTGATCGCAGCCCCCTATCATAGAGGTCGGGTGCCGACTATTTCACTCCGGCACCCACCTCCTGCATTTGTATTAACATTGGTGGCGCAGTGCGCCCCCCCCCCCCCCCCCCCAGTATAATATACATTGAGTGCGGCCACCCCCCCCCCCCCCAGTATAATATACATTGAGTGCGGCCACCCCCCCAGTATAATATACATTGAGTGCGGCCAACCCCCCCCAGTATAATATACATTGAGTGCGGCCAACCCCCCCCCCAGTATAATATACATTGAGTGCGGCCAACCCCCCCCAGTATAATATACATTGAGTGCGGCGGCCCCCTCCCAGTATAATAAACATTGGTGGCGCAGTGGGAAGTGCCAATGAGGGTTAAAAAAATAAATAAAAAATTAACTCACCTCCTTCAATTGATCGCGTAGATGCCGGTCTCCTGTTCTTTCTTTAGGACCTGTGAAAGGACCTGTGGTGACATCACATGGTACATCATATGATCCATCACCATGGTAATGGACCATGTGATTAGCTCAGTGACGTCACCACAGGTCCTGAAGCAAGAACAGGAGACCGGCAGCTGCGCGATCAATAGGTGGAGGTGAGTTAATTTTTTTAACCCTCATTGGCACTTCCCACTGCGCCACCAATGTTTATTATACTGGGAGGGGGCCGCACTCAATGTATATTATACTGGGGGGGGGGGGGGGGGGGGGGGGGGGGGAACCTCACATACGGCTCCATGTGGATGACTCATCCACATGAACGAGCACGCAAGGACTGAGCTCTCAGGGTGAGTCATGAGGAGGCGTGGCCGGCCTTCACTCAACTGGAGCCAAACCAGGAAGTTATTAGGACATCTACTGCTGGTAAGATTAAAAAAGCAAAGTGGGACAACCCCTTTAACGCATCCGTAATGGCTGGTTCTATAAATACATCACATGATCCACCCTGTCCGATAAAAACCATAAAAAAATTAAAAACTGTTATTTTTGTTACCTTACATCACAAGAAGTGCAACACGAAGTGATCAAAAAGGCGTATGTCCCACAAAATGGTACAAATAAAGCAGTCACCTCATCCCACAAAGAATGAGCCCCTACATAAGAAAAATCGCTAAAATAAATAAATAAAAATATAGCTCTCGGAACATGGAGACATTAAAACATCATTTTTTGTTTCAAAAATGCCATTATTGTGTTAAAGTGAAATAAATAAAGACATATTCGGTATCGCCGCATCCGGAACAACCATCTCTATAAAAATATCACATGACCTAACCCCTCAGGTGAACACCATCCCAAAAATAAAAACTGTGCTAAAAAAATTTCGGGTCACATTACATCACAAAATGTGCAATACCAAGCGATCAAAAAAGTCATACGCATCCTAAAATAGTACCAGTCTTCTCATACCAAGAAAAATTAGCCCCTACATAAGACAATCGCCCAAAAAACAAAAAAATAAATAAATAAATAAAAACTATGGCTTTCAGAATGTGGAGACAAAAAAAAATATGAGTTTTCAAAAATGCTTCATTATGCAAAACTGAAACAAAACAAAAAAAGTTATCATATTTGGTATTGTCGCGTCCGCAACAACCTGCTCTATAAAAATAGCACATAATCTAACCTGTCAGATGAACATTGTAAATAACTAAAAACACAGCGATTTTTTGTTACTTTGCCTCACAAAAAGTGTAATCTAGAGCAACCAAAAATCATATGTACCCTAAAATAGTACCAACAAAACTGCCACCTTATCCTGTAGTTTCCAAAATGGGGTCACTTTTTTGGAGTTTCTACTCTAGTGGTGCATCAGGAGGGTCTTCAAATGGGACATGGTGTCAAAAAACCAGTCCAGCAAAATCTGCTTTTCAAAAACCATATGGCGTTCCTTTCCTACTGCGCCCTGCCATGAAAGAGGCGTTTCTGTAAACTACAGAATCAGGGCAATAAATAAATATTGAGTTTTGTTGGGCTGTTAACCCTTGCATTGTTAGTGGGGAAAAAATAAAAATAAAATGTAAATCGAAAATCTGCCCAAAAAGTGAAATTCTGAAATTTAATCTCCATTTTCCATTAATTCTTGTGGAACACCTAAAGAGTTAACAATGTTGTAAAAATAGTTAATAGTTTTGAATACCTTGAGGGTGTAGCTTCTAAAATAGGGTCATTTTGGGGTGGCTTCTATCTGGTCCTTAAAAAGTGGGTTTTGGAAATTTTGCTTGTAAACGTCAGAGCCTTCTAACGTCCCCAAAAAACAAAATGACATTCACAAAATGATCCAAACATGAAGTAGACATATGGGGAATGTAAAGTAATAACTATTTTTGGAGGTATTACTATTATAAAAGTTGAGAAATTTACATTCGAAAATTTCCACATTTTTTGTAAATTTAGTATTTTTTTTTATAATTAAAAATGACATTTTTTTACTCAATTTTACCACTGTCAAAGTACAATAGGTGATGAGAAAACTCTCAGAATGGCCTGGATAAGTAAAAGCGTTTTAAAGTTATTACTACATAAAGTGACATGTCAGATTTGCAAAAAATGGCTGTCAGGAAGGGGGAAATGGCCCGGATGTGAAGTGGTTAAAGCTATGTTAATAGAAAAATAAAAAAATTGTATGTCTGAATGAAACTCAAAAAAATAAGTAAAAATACTGTAAATAAAAAAAATATAAAAAAATCCTGTGGCCTTAAACACAACAACGTACTTTAGATTTTTTTTTTTCTCCACCTTCCAAGAGCCATAATTTTCACAGTTGCATGGGGGCATGATTTTTGTGGGACACGTTAAATTTGTAATGGTATCATTTAATTTGTCATACCTTGTATTGGTGCTTTTAATTAGCAAGAGTCTGCATAAGGATTAACACCTACTTGGCCTCAGTCTGGTTTCTGAGACCAAATTTGAACAGCACCTGTCTCCTCTCCTGACATGTCATTTTTACTAGCTCTTTGTATTCTCCATATTAGGCCTATTGCACACGGCCGTTTTTTTTTTCCCCGTTTACTGGCCGTTTTTTGCATTCCGTATACGGTCCGTATACGGAACCATTCATTTCAATGGTTCCGCAAAAAAAACGGAATGTACTCCGTATGCATTCCGTTTCCGTATTTCCGTTCCGTTTTAACATAGAACATGTCCTATTATTGCCCGCAAATCACAGTCCGTGGCTCCATTCAAGTCAATGGATCCGCAAAAAAAACGGAACACATACGGAAATGCATCCGTATGTCTTCCGTTTCCGTTCCGTTTTTTCCTGAACCATCTATTGAAAATGTTATGGCCAACCCAATTTTATCTATGTAATTACTGTATACTGTATATGCCATATGGAAAAACGGAACGGAAAAACGGAACAGAAACGGAAACACAACGGAAAAAAAAAAACGGAACAGCGGATCCATGAAAAACGGACCGCAAAACACTGAAAAAGCCATACGGTCGTGTGCAATAGGCCTTAGGGTCCATTTACACGTCCGCAATTTCCTTCCGCATTTTGCGGAAGGGAATTGCGGACCCATTCATTTCCATGGGGCAGCACAATGTGCTGCCCGGATACTGAATTGCTAGTCCGCACCTCCGGGTTCGCAATTCCGATCCCCCTCAAAAAATAGAACATGTCCTATTCTTGTCCGCAATTGCGGACAAGAATAGGCATTTTCTATTAAGTGCAGGCGATGTGCATTCCGCATTTTGTGGCCCGCACATCACCGATGTCCGTGTTGCGGATCCACAAAACACACATGGACGTGTGAATGGACCCCAATACCAATTCTGGAACATCTTTTCTTATGACTACGTTGTGCCATTCCTATATTATTCCTGCTAGAATTTTACAAACAAATTGCCTGAAGTCTGCAGTAAAGGTACTGTTGGGTGTTACAAGTAGTGGGTGTGTCTGACTCTCTCCAATCAGTGCTGCTAGTGTCAGACTGTGCAGGGACACCCACCAACTGGTAACACCCATCTGTACCGTAACTGCAAGCTGCTAGCAATTCATTCATAAACTTCTAATAGAAATAACAAAGGAACAGATGCTTCAGAATTGTTATTACATGGGGAATGTAAGTAGTTACTAAGTCTGTACTTTCAAACTGGCGTTTTGGCTTTCAGTTTGTGAGATCCATTCAGGGCTCTCACAAGCGGTCCAAAATGGATCAGTTTTGCCCTAATGCATTCTGAATGGGAAAAGGATCCACTCCGAATTCATCAGTTCAATCTCCATTCCGCTTTGGTGTCCGTCTGATGAAACTGAGCCAAACGGATCCGTTCTGACACACAATGTAAGTCAATGGGGACGGATCAGTTTTCACTGGCACAATAGAAAACTGATCCATCCTCTATTGACTTTCCCAGGTGTTCAAGACGGATCCGTCTTGGCTATGTTAAAGATAATACAAACGAATCCCTTCTGAACGGACCCGTCTGTGCAGATCCATGACGGATCAGCACCAAAAGAGAGTGTGAAAGTAGCCTAAAACTGACTGGTTTGGAGAGGTTATAGGTCCTATTTAAAGGTGAACTTTTGAAATTTGTTCACATAGTGCAGTGTTGCATGACGGCTTTTACTGCTGGCCCCGTGGGATGGTATGGCCCAGTCCTAAGGAGGCTTATCTTGGCAGGAGAGGTGCTGTTGATCAAATTAGTGAAGCGATTCACTCGAAAGGCCACTGTGACATGGGCCTATGCATTTTTATCAAACCATATACATACATGTGTATAAATTATGCCCTGCAGCCATAGATTAATGTGTAGCACATGAAATCCATGTCTTGCTCTACAGTTTGTCCGATAGAGCAGGTTGATCAGATTGATGAGCAGTTTTGTGGAAAAAAGATTCAGTATAATGGATCCCCCGTGTGGTCCTACTCAGTGACTGACAGCCTGCCTATCACTCTCCACGTGGAGAGCCCAAAATGAGCAGATATTTAAATGAATGATGTTATACTAAACTATATATCAATCTGCTCGGTGTCTTCTGCTCTTTTACATAATGCCAGAACAATGGAACGCATTTTCCTGGTGACTGGTTCCTTTAAACGATCGTTTCATAAACATAATGTGAATGGAGTCTGAAAGAACGAAAACGGCCCTGTAGAGAGAACCTACTCAGCACTAGCCTGGATGCAAGCTGGGGAAGGAGCTGGGGACAGCGTATGAACTAAGGCTACTGGTGGATACAGACTTGTGGATCATCGTTTAGGCAGTTAATGTCATGTTCACATTTAGAGATTTAAAGCCTATGACAGATGAGTATTTTCATACAAAGATCATCATGTACAAGGTCATTCGCGTGGAGGATCGTTCACTGTATTCAGACAGCAATGATTTACATAACACATGCCTGTTACTACATCGTTCACATTGCTTAATCCCTTGGATACCAGATGTATTTTTAGTTTTCCTTCCCCGTTTTTCACGGAGCCATAACTTTTTGCGGGAGACTTTTTAATGCCACCATTTAATATGGGATACAATGTAGGTGGAAGCGGGACAAAAAATCCAAATACGGTGGAATTGGAATAAATGCATAATTAAAGTCACAGTTTTATGGGTTTTGTCCCTACGGAAAAATTACAACAATACCACATGTGTAGTTTTTTTGGGTGTTTTAATACTGAAAAAAAAAAAAAAAAAAAATCTTCTAAAACAATTTCTTTTATTTTTTATATCACCATATTCTGACCCCCATAACATTTGTCTACTGAGCTGTGTGGGGGCTCATTTTTTAGGGGACGATCTGTAGATTGTATTGATGCCATTTTGGAGTACACGTGACTTTTTGATCACATAAGAAAAGTAATTGAGGAAAGAAAAAAAAAGTGAGTGAGTCAGTCAGACATAAAATAGATTCTTTATACATTTTTCAGTTTTAATTTAAGTGTGAAGCAACGAGTCAAGGAACGGAAGAAGTGCTTTGATAGATTACCAACACATCCTCTAAAACATGATCCTCCACCATCCATTCTGCAATCTGATATTCATAAATTCAAACATACCGTATAAATGCTTCTGTTAATAGGCTGGCATTCATTAAGATTACTTTAGAAGATCATCGCCTGACCAGGTTCAGGAAACGTTCTAGAAAGGATTAAGTTATCAAAAAGATTAGCATACTTCACTCATCAGCTTTTGACAGCAAGTATGTAAAGACAATGCAGCAAGTTGCAAGTATTGTTATTTTTCTATCGATTGGTTTGTTCAATAAAGGCATACAACTACGGGTGATCATTGCCATTTGGAAAAGGTTAATGGCTACGTATACATTCAGAGACACTTTTTTTATGATTGCATGTTGCTCATTTTTTTGCTGTTCTGTACTTTCACTTTCAGCCAGTCATCTAATAACCCTTATCTCTAAACTACTAATAAGAGGTCATAAACACAATGGTTTATACGAGTTATATAAAATGTATGCCAAGAGCTATTATATTCCTATATTAAACTCTTTTCTAAATCACTTTATTGATTGGGCGCTGTTTCGACCCTGCCGGTTTGGGTCATGTGACCCCCGACGTCATCAACCCCGCTCTGGTGCTAATGTCTTGTTTACAAGCTTCTCCCTGCTTGAGGGAGTGGCCCGGCTCTGTAAACGACACGTCAGAGCCTTTGGGGCCGCCCCTCTCTCGCTTTCCTCACACAGCTTCAGCGACTGTAAGCGATCGCGCGATCCTTCCCAGAGCCGCGGTGATAGATTGATTCGGCAGCATATTCTGGCTCCTTCCTTCACTTCCATGGGCCAGTTTACCCGTTTCCCACCCGCGTCTGGGGATTGCTATTACAGCCCTGGCCACCTCAACAAGTACACATTACACTCCTAATTACACATGAGGGAGAGCTTAATGAATGCATATGTATGTCCTGATGAGTTTTATGAGGTTTTAATATTTTTCCCATAACACTGATATCTTCCTGATGACAACGTGACTTGAAGGGGTTAAGAACTGATCTATAATGAGTGTTTATAAGGTCAGAGAGCAGAGATAAGGAGCCTGTCAGCAAATGGTGCTACTAGTGCATGTCAGCTATGTACAGAAAAAAAGGATGCCAATTAAAAAATAAATATTTTTAGCTCAAAATGAGTACAATGCAATAATTGAAAAAACTGCCCCCCAAAAGGTGCACATATAGTCATGGCCGTAAGTGTTGGCACCCCTGACATTTTTCCAGAAAATAAAGTATTTCTCCCAGAGAAATATTGCAATTACACATGTTTATGTCCTTTGTGTGTATTGGAACAACACAAAAATGAATATTTGGTTGTACACCCTTTGGAAGAAATCAATCGCTCCCTATAACTATCAACAAGCTTCTTAAACCTCTTAACTGGAATTTTGGACCACTCTATTTTTGTAAACTGCTCCAGGTCTCTCATATTTGAAAGGCGCCATTTCCTAACAGCAATTTTAAAGGGAACCTGTCACTGGGATTTTGTGTATAGAGCTGAGGACATGGGTTGCTAGATGGCCGCTAGCACATCCGCAATACCCAGTCCCCATAGCTCGGTGTGCTTTTATTGTGTAAGAAAACGATCAGGTTAATTTGCATATGTACCAAATCAGTTTTTTTACACCATAAAAGCACACAGAGCTATGGGGACTGGGTATTGCGGATGTGCTAGCGGCTATCTAGCAACCCATGTCCTCAGCACTATACACAAAATCGCGGTGACAGGTTCCCTTTAAGATCCCGACTCATTGCTGGCTACTTCAGAACTCTCCAGCACTTTGTTCCCATCCATTTCTGGGTGCTTCTTGAAGTATTTTGGGGGCCATTGTCCTGCTGGTAAGCCCAATGACCTAGGATGGAAACACAGCTTTCTGACACTGGGCCCTACATTGCAATTAGAGATGAGCGAATCTATATTGGATGAAACAGCCAAAGTCGATTTGCATAAAACTTTGTTCTAATACTGTACGGAGCAGGAGTATTAGAATGTATTGGCTCCGATGAGCCAAAGTTATTGCCTTGCGAGAAATGCACAATAACTATATAAATTAATTTGTACTCAAGACTTCGCAAAGTAATAACTTTGGCTCTACTTTCTACATTCTAATACTGTACGGACGCTCGCCCCATACAGTATTGAAACAAAGTTTTATGTGAATCGACTTTGGATGCTTCATCACGAGGCCTTGCACAGTCAAGGCTTCCAGTGCCAGCAAAACAACCCCAAAATATCTTTGAATCTCTGCCATATTTGACTGTAGGTGCAGTGTTCTTTTCTTTCTAGGCCTCATTCTCATGTGCTTTACAAATAAATAAATAAATTAAAAAAGCCATCTTGGTCACATCTGTCCACAAGACATTTTCCCAGAGTGATTTTGGCAAACTGCAGTCTAGTTTTTTATGTCTGTCAGCAGTGGGGTACTCCTGGGTCTCCTTACATAGCGTTTTATTTCATTTAAAATATCGACAAACAGTCCGCACTGACACTGATGCACCCTGAGCCTCCAGGACAGCTTGCATTTCTTTGAAACTTGATTGGGGCTGCTTTTCCACCATTCGGACTATTCTGCATTGCAGTACAGGTACAGCGCGCCGATCGGGAGGGTGCAGGAGCTGTTCCCGCACGATCAGAGGCAGTGGTCCGGTTGTCAACGTTAGCCGGCGCATTAACCCTTGCACTGCCAGCGCTGACCGTGGCACTTGCGGTATCCTCACAGGTGCCGTTGTCCATGGGGTCCCCGCGCTGCTGTGACAGGGACCCTATGGCAGGGAAGGCAGCCTGATGCCTTCCTTAGGCATTGTGGCTGCCTTCTGGGAGAGCCAGGGGGCTGGTAATACACTTACAGCCAATGCATTACAATACAGAAGTATTGTAATGCATTGTAAAGGGGATCAGACCCCTAAAAGTTGAAGTCCCAGAGTGGGACAAAAAATAAACTGAAAGTAAAAAAAATATAAAAATTCAACCACATCCTGTTCCCAAAATAAAGTAAAAAATAAAATAAAATTGGAAACAAACAAAAGAAAAGTAGACATGTTAGGTATCGGTCCCTAAGACGATCGCAAAAAAAAAATATGGAGACACTAGAACATGATTATTTTTATTCAAAAATGCTGTTATTGTGGAATTTACTGTGTTCATCTGACAGGTTAGATGGGTCAAAAATGCTTTATTGTATGAAACTAAAACAACCAAATTCACATAGTCATATTTCGTACTGTCGCGTCCGTAACAACCTGCTCTATAAAAATAGCACATGATCTAACCTGTCAGATGAACACTGTAAATAACAAAAAAAAAATACCTTGCCTCACAAAAAGTATAATATAGAGCAACCAAAAATCATATGTACCCTAAAATAGTACCAAAAAAACTGCCACCTTATCCCATAGTTTCCAAAATGGGGTCATTATATTAGGGGGGGGGGGGGGGGTTTCTACTCTAGAGGTGCTTCAGGAGGTCTTCAAATGTGACATGGCAGCTTAAAATTATCCCAGTGAAATCTGCTTTTCAAAAAACACATTGCGTTCCTTTCCTTCTGAGCAATGCTGTCTCCCCATACAGCAGTTTACAACCACATATGGGGCGTTTATGTAAACTACAGAATCAGGGCAATAAATATTGAGTTTTGTTTGGCAGTTAAGGCTACTTTCACACCTGCGTTAGGTGCGGATCCATCATGAAATGATGTCCAGCTGTGTGCAGTCCAAGTGTCACATGATCTGTCATTACATATACACACCTTTTTTGAAAGGCCCCAGAGGCTGCAACACCTAAGCGAGAGGCATCACTAACCAAACACTGCCATGAAGACCAAGGAACTCTCCAAAGTAAGGGACAATATTGTTGACAAGTACAGGGTCAGGGTTAGGTTATTAAAAAAAAATATCTTTGATGATCCCCAGGAGCACCATCAAATCTATCATAACCAAATGGAAAGAACATGGCACAACAGCAAACCTGCCAAGAGACGGCCGCACACCAAAACTCACTGACCAGGCAAGGAGGGCATTAATCAGAGAGACAGCACAGAGAGCTAAGATAACCCTGGAGGAGCTGCACAGTTCCACAGCAGAGACAGGAGTATCTGAACATAGGACAACAATAAGCCGCACGCTCCATAGAGTTGGAGCTTTATGGCAGAGTGGCCAGAAGAAAGTCATTACTTTCAGCTAAAAACAAAAAGGCACGTTGTGAGTTTGTGAAAAGGCATGTGGGAGACTCCCAAAATTTATGGAGGAAGGTGCTCTGGTCTGACGAGACTAAAATGTAACTTTTCGGCCAAAGAAAACACTATGTCTGGTGCAAACATACATACCACATCACCCAAAGAACACCATACCCACAATGAAACATGGTGGTGGCAGCATCATGCTGTGGGGATGCAGGAAAATGACCCCAAACACACTGCTAAAGCAACACTTGAGTGGTTTAAGGGGAAACAAGCAAATGTGTTGGAATGGCCTAGTCACAGCCCAGATCTCAATCCAATAGAAAATCTGTGGTCAGACTTAAAGATTGCTGTTCACAAGCGCAAACCATCCAACTTGAAGGAGCTGGAGCAGTTTTGCAAGGAGGAATGGGCAAAAATGCTAGTGGTAAGATGTGGCAACTGCTCATAAAGACTTATCCAAAGCGACTTGGAGCTGTGATTGCCGCAAAAGGTGGCTCTACAAAGTTTTGACTTTAGGGGGTGAATAGTTATGCACATTGACTTTCTGTTATTTTGCCCTATTTGTTTGTTTCACAATAAAAATAAATAAAGTGGGCATGTTCTGTAAACTGAAGTGCCAACACTTACGGGCTAGAAGACTGTAGCCTTTAAAGGGTCCGTACTCATCCAAGTGAAAAGCAACTTTGGGTAGTAGTATGATGAAAAGCAACCAGTTAGGTTAAAATCTGTATTCATGGGAAAGATAGATATAATGTTAAACACTGACAGTAATAGCATTTTCAAAGTTTCTTTATTTATTTATTTTTTCCCTAAGGAGACTGGTAAAATAACATTTAAACTTGCCTTCCTGTGCTCCTCAAATTTAGCGCTGGCAGGATGCAGCCAGTGACTAATGTGGCTGCAGGTGCCGTCCCGTATACTGCTGCAGCAAATCACTGGCCTCAGTAGTGTAAGGTGCAAATGATTTGCTGTACCGGTATATGCAATGTTGCTGGCCGCAGCCACAAGAATACATCACTGGCTGCTGTCCAGGGAAAATGACAGAGTTGTGGCACTGAATCAGAGGGAGTGCAGGTAAGTTTTAGGGTCTGGCTACACAAAAAAAGGTACAGCTATAGTGGGGTCTGTTGGGTCCTGCAAACAATGGTATTTTGGCCTTTTTTGGGGGGATGGAATCTGCAACGGAAGCTCCTGTCAGAACCTCCACCACAGATGTGGAAGAAGCTTAAGTGTTTTTATTATTTTATCTTCTAATCATTATTGCCTTGTAAAATCTGAAAACTCAGTTAATATAGCAATAACCGTATAATTTACATAAATTATACCCACATCCACTTTTATGACCCATCCTGAAGATAGGCCTTCAATATTGGAAACCGGACAACTCCTTTAGAGGACCATATTGGAAACCGGACAACTCCTTTAGAGGACCATATTGGAAACCGGACAACTCCTTTAGAGGACCATATTGGAAACCGGACAACTCCTTTAGAGGACCATATTGGAAACCGGACAACTCCTTTAGAGGACCATATTGGAAACCGGACAACCCCTTTAGGAGGACCATATTGGAAACCGGACAAACCCTTTAGGAGGACCATATTGGAAACCGGACAAACCCTTTAGAGGACCGGACAACCCTCCTGACCTGCCTGTTTTAACAGCTACATGCAGTCCCCATGTAATAGTTCCAGAGCAACTATTCTTATGACTATGTTGTGTCATTGCATTATTATTGAAGTTACAAATGAATTGCGAGCAGTCTGCAATAAGTGTACAAAGGGTGGTAACAAATTGGGGATTGGGGGGGGGGGGGGCGGTGTACCTCCAGTCTGAAAATGGTAGCACTGATTAGATAGAGTGCAGCTACACCCCACCCCCAACTAGTTACCACCCCTCTGTACCCCTACTGCAGACTGCTAGCAATTCATTCATAACGTCTAGTAGAAATAACACAGGAATGGCACAACATAAGGCCATAAGAATAGACGCCCCAGAGTTGTTATTCCATTGGGAATGCATGAAGCTATTAAAACAGGCATGTCAAGAGTGGTGAGGTCCTCTTTAAAAGGGGTTCTTCAGGAATTAAGAAAATAAAAATACCTAAATATTACTTTACAATAATTATATTCCAAAATACCTTTCATTAGTTATAATGGTTCATTTTGTCTGGGGAAAAATCATTAGGAGAAATAAAATGGCTGCCGTCCTATCAGGGCTGTGGAGTCGGAGTCAATTTTGGGTACCTGGAGTCAGAGTCAGCAAAAAATGAACCGACTCCGACTCCTACTAAATTTAAATTGGAATAAAAAATAAATAAAAAAAAGCAAGTTTAAATGTCCGAATTCATAAACAGTTATAATTAATGACTTCTCTACTGTAAGAATAAAGGCCAATGCATGCAGTGCCTCACGTAACCGCAAAACAAACGCGTTCAGTGAGGTGAAGAAGCATGCTTTTCATATGCTTCACTATATGGCACGCAATGCACAATTAGGAGTGGCAATACATATACTTTCCATTGTGTTGTGTTCTGATGTTACAGGGAACACAATGCCCATGGTTTACCGAGCCTCTCACTGATAAGGGATTAAGTAAATATGTGTTTTGCAGGACTAGAGACACTTGTATAAGTGAAGGGAATGGAGGGTCAATAGTTCAAGACTGAAGCTGTAAACCATTGGAAAAACTGCTGTCATTCAGCTAAGGCTATAAAACGTGTAAACTCAGAATGTTATCTTAACCTTTAAACATGACTATGGGATTCTTCTAGGGAAATCATGTTTTAAAATAAATGTCCCTTCCTGGATCCTCCCACTGCCCCATCTTCAGCAGAAGATCAGCACACAAAGGAGAAGGCAGCAGCTTCTGCCCAACTACCTCTCTGTGCTAGAAGAGCTTAGAAGAACTTCTTTCTTTCCTTCAAGGAATGTATAAAATACATTCGCATATTAAATACAGAGGAGTCGGGGAGTCGGAAGTACAAAAAACTGAGGAGTCGGAGCATTTATCTACCGACTCCACAGCCCTGCGTCCTATTAGTACACACAAAACCTATCCTAATCACACTGCAGGACAAGTTACTTCACAACACTGATGTAAAGATCTGCCTCATCCTCCTCTCTGCTCTGCTTGTCAGAGATTATGATCCTGAATACAGATAATAAGATCTTCTGCTGAATCTCTGTGGGAATGGAGTTCATGAGGAGACATGAAGTACAGAGAGGATGGACAGGACAGACTGTGGTAAAGTGGGGCTGTGGTAATGGAGACTGCATACAGGTGCTGCTGCTCCTTAGCCACATCCCCACTGTACGTCATGTCTCCTCATGAACTCCATTCCGACAGAGATTTAGCTGAAGATCACATTAAACTGTATTCAGGATAATAATCTCTGACAAGCAGAGCAGAGAGGAGGATGAGGCAGATCTTTACATCAGTGTTAGACCTCATGCACACGACCGTTGTGTGCATCCGTGTCCGTTGTGCCGTTTTCCGTGATTTTCTGCGGACTCATTGACTTTCAATGGGTCAGTTGAAAACTCGGAAAATGCATCGTTGTTCATCCGCGGCCGTGATCCGTGTTTCCTGTCAGCCCAAAAAATATGACCTGTCCTATTTTTTTGACGGACAACGGTTCACGGACCCATTTAAGTCAACGGGTCCGTGAAAAAACACGGATGCACACAAGATTGTCATCCGCATCAGTGATCTGTAGGCTACTTTCATACAGACGGATCCGAAGATCCGTCTGCATAAAAGCTTTTTCAGATCTAAGTTTTCACTTCGTGAAAACTCAGCTCCGACAGTATATTCTAACACAGAGGCGTTCCCATGGTGATGGGGGACGCTTCAAGTTAGAATATACTACGAACTGTGTACATGACTGCCCCCTGGCAGCACCCAATCTCTTACAGGGGGCTGTGATCCGCACAATTAACCCCTCAGGTGCCGCACAGTAGAGGAGAGGAGGGGAGGGGGGGGGGGGGGGGGGGCGCCGCACCGGCCACCAATGAAATTAATACAGTAGAGGGAGAGAGGGGCCGCACTGGCCACCAATGAATGTAATACAGGTCTGCCCCCTGCTGCCTAGCAGCCCCTGATCTCTTACAGGGGGCTATGATATGCACAATTAACCCCTCGGGTGCCGCACATGAGGGGTTAATTGTGTGGATCACAGCCCCATGTAAGAGATTGGGTGCTGCCAGGCAGCAGTCATGTACACAGTTCTTAGTATATTCTAACTTGAAGCGTCCCCATCACCATGGGAACGCCTCTGTGTTAGAATATACTGTCGGATCTGAGTTTTCACGATGTAACTCAAATCCGATGGTATATTCTAACATAGAGGCGTTCCCATGGTGATGGGGACGCTTCAAGTTAAAATTTACCCTGACTTAACATTGAAAGTCAATGGGGGACGGATCAGTTTGCAATTGCACATATTGTGTCAACGTCAAATGGATCCGTCCCCATTGACTTGCATTGCAAGTCAGGACGGATCTGTTTGGCTCCGCACGGCCAGGCGGACACCAAAACGACTTTTTCCTTCATGTCCGTGGAGCCTCCAAAAATCAAGGAAGACCCACGGAAGAAAAAACAGACACGGATCACAGAACAATGGAAACAGTTTTTGCGGACCGCAAAAATAAATAAAAAATCTGTGTGAATGAGGCCTTAGGAAGTAACTACTCCTCTTGTGCGATTTATGACTTTGGTTTTTACAGCATTTACTGTACGGCAAACCTGTTACCATCATTCTCTGGTTGCGAACGATTACAGAAATACCACATTTAATACTTCAAAAAAAAAATAAGTTTTTTTTGTTCTTTGAATCGCCTTATTCTGAGCCCCATAACTTTTTTTTTCTTTACAACTAGAGTTTTAATCACTCTTTAGTAAAAAAAAAAAATATGTTGGTAGGTGAAGAAAAAAAAAAAAGCATTTGCATTTCATACTGTATAAATAATTTTAGGTTGAGCATTTTGGGATATGACAATGCAAATTATCTTTATAATTTTTTTTAATGGCAACAAGCGGGTGATTAGAATTTTAGATTATATTTTTAAAATGCATGTAAAATGCAATTGTCTTATTGCTTCTTCTATGGATTGCAATAATTTAAAGCAAATGGCATTAATCTCGCTTCAGCACATGGCATTAATCATGTAGACAAAGTTAAAGGGGTTGTCTGGGTTTCATGCTCCGATGCTGCCCCTTGCCCTGTGCTGAGGCAAGGGCTTTTACTTTACCTCTGCTGACATACCAGGTCTCAGCGTGGATATGCTAAGTGGAGGCTGCGTCCATCAATGCACCATAGTTTTCAATCAAAAAAGCACTTAGGTTTCATGTAATATAATGTTCAAAGACCCTTATTAGAGACCCTCGGGATATTACTATAAATTTTTCCTATGGTCTTGTTAGACCAACAAATCCCTGTAGGGGTCGCTAACTAATATTTAAATAATTTATAAACTTATCTTTATTAATATCAACCTACGACTTACAAATACAGACTTGTTTAAAATTATCAAGGTGCAGTGAGATGATATAGGGTTAATATGTATGCTAATTATCTCTTAGCTATATTGGGATATTCCCTTCTACCTATAGGGTGCGCTAGTGAGGCACATATAATTATACACTTTAAGAAAATCTCTTGGAAAAAATGTTTTATATATTTTTTTTGTATTTTGTATATATTTATTATGTTTTTTTTTTTCCAATGACAGACCGGTCCTTTCTTTATCAACAACCTTTATGTTTTACAAGTTGTTGATCCACTGCACATGGGTGACGAGTACACTGTGTATTGCAGTCTATATTGCCACGTCATATTGCCAGGACGGCTTACTCGATGTCGCACCTATCAGATATCCCCAGGAGCGGCGGTCACCTATGACGTGGAAGAGAAGGAGGGCACGCAGCACACGCTTGCTGCGGCTGGTGTCACGTGGAGACCGTGCACACATGGGGGGCAGAGTATGGGCGTGGAGGAAGCACATCAGAGGGCAGACACTACGCTGAAAGGCCACTGCTTCTGTCAATAGGAGAGGAAGATACAATGTTGATAGAAGCGCAGGGATGGGCGGCACCTTTACACTCATAAAAGGAGTTACCTGTGGGCGTGTGCACGTCTATACGCACATCCCCTGACGAAGCCACAGTGGCGAAACATGTCGGGAGGGGTGTAACAGTGTAGCATTTCACATTTTAAACAGGGACAGTGAGAGATCGAGGGGGCTATAATGAAGGCACAGTGTTATTAATCTTTAGTTACAAAGTACAAGGGAGTTTGACCGAGTCCATCTAGCTACTGCACAGGGTCAGTTTAGCAAATGTATAGTGACAACAGGGAGTAGCAACTTGTATTGCAAATGAGCATTTAGTAGATAGTGAGTGCACAGGTAGTGCACAAGTGACGACAGTCAGCAGCAATCCATGCTGCAGTTGAACACCCAGTAATTACACCGTACTACAGGGGGGCACCCATTAATAAATTGAGTAAAAGACTCAGACTACAACTATGGCTACCTCTTAATAGGAGTATAGAAGGATGGTGCCATCTGGAGGTTGCATGCACGGATAGACTGCAATACACAGTGTACTCGTCACCCCTGTATCCCATGTGCAGTGGATCAACAACTTGTAAAACATAAAGGTTGTTGATAAAGAAAGGACCGGTCTGTCATTGGAAAAAAAAAAAAACATAATAAATATATACAAAAAATATATAAAAATTTTTTTTTCAAGAGGTTTTCTTAGGCTACTTTCACACTAGAGTTCGATCGGATCCGTTCTGAACGGATCCGCTCATATTAATGCAGACGGTGGCTCCGTTCAGAACGGATCCGTCTGCATTATATCTTAGAAATTTTTTCTAAGTGTGCAAGTAGCCTGAGCGGATCCGTTCAGACTTTACATTGAAAGTCAATGGGGGACGGATCCGCTTGAAGATTGAGCCATATGGTGTCATCTTCAAGCGGATCCGTCCCCATTGACTTACATTGTAAGTCGGAACGGATCCGCTCGCCTCCGCACGGCCAGGCGGACACCCGAACGCTGCTTGCAGCGTTCAGGTGTCCGCTCACTGAGTGGAGCCTGAGCGCTGGCAGACGGATGCATTCTCAGTGGATCCGCCTCCACTGAGAATGCATTAGGGCCAGACGGCTGCGTTCAGGGCCACTTGTGAGCCCCTTCAAACGGAGCTCATGAGCGGACACCTGAACGCAGGTGTGAAAGGAGCCTTAAAGTGTATAATTATATGTGCCTCACTAGCGCACCCTATAGGTAGAAGGGAATATCCCAATATAGCTAAGAGATAATTAGCATACATATTAACCCTATATCATCTCACTGCACCTTGATAATTTTAAACAAGTCTGTGTTTGTAAGTCGTAGGTTGATATTAATAAAGATAAGTTTATAAATTATTTAAATATTAGTTAGCGACCCCTACAGGGATTTGTTGGTCTAACAAGACCATAGGAAAAATGTATAGGCTTCATGTACATACAGTTTTTTTTTTTAGGTGTGGGGGGGGATTTGGACAAAGTGGCCACACTACATTTCTTCCAGAGGAGTAAAAATACTCCAGAAAAATATAGAAAATGATCTATTCTTGTCTGTATTGCGAACGTGAATAGGCATTTCTACAATAGTGCAGGGCGCACGCGGCTGGGATCCATGGTTTGCCGATCACAAAACATTTACGGTTGTGAGCATGAGGCCCCATATGAATGACTTTTTTTTTTTTTAAAGAGAGTAAGATTGCCTGTTTATGACACCTGTACAGGCAATACTGTGATCTCAGAGAGAGCTTGTCAAAAACAATTCCATGAATTTCTACTAGTTTATTTTAGTTCCCCACCCCCATCCTTCACCAAAAGAGAAGTCAATGGAAAAGATCCTGTATGGGGAAAAAGGTACAATAGAGCATTCTGGGGGGGAATGGCAAAAAACAAAAAACTTGCTGACTTTCAACAAGCATCTGGCAGCAGCAATTCTGACCAAAAGAAAAAGCCATGATAAACACTGCACCATTTCTCCCTGAAATGGCAGTGTGTCAAATCACCCAAAAAGGGGGTTTCCTACAAGCATCTTGTGGCACACACCATAAACACTAATTATTAGTGGATGAGCCAAGTGCACCCCAGCAAATCATTAGAACAGACCTGTCCTAGCCACAGGCACCAGTACAGCCTGCTCTCCATTATCGCTCTATTAGCACAACTGCAATCAATTGGCAGGGTGCACCTGCAAGGTCTCCTCTAGGCCCCTTTACACAGGCAAGATCTCAGCCAGATAATCTCTTGTCATGTATCATGATTAATACAGGGGAGGCAGAGGCAAACAGCAGTATCAGAACCATACAGATATTTGTATGGTTGTTACAGAAAAGTCAGACAGAGGTACACGGCAGTATCAATCATGATAATGCTGTGCGCTTCCTAAGTTCAGAACGCACCATCCCTCTCACACAACATGCAATTCCCACAAGGGACACGCTCGTTTGAAAGAGCCCTAAGTTATGGTTTACTGGCAGCAGATTGTGCCGTCTAAGCACGCTTTGCTGCCAACAAACAATTATTCTGTATGGGGAATTGGAAATGCAGAGGTCTCCACTGATGAGCAGACAATCGCCTGCTGAGTTGTATGGGGTAAAGGGGCCTTATCGCTTGCAGCTGTGCATCCCATATGTGGAGGTACAGTAATATACTGGAACATTTATCTTCATAAACTACAAAAATTAGAAACAATTTACGCTGTAGAATAACAATAATTGATTTTATTCAATATACATTACATGGACGGTACACTAATAATAAGTAGCAGTGTATAGTATAACACAGGGATTATGACTGATGCTATAACCGGGGTCGCACCCATCCCAACGCAGGTTTCGATGCGCCTTCGTCCAGGGGTCTGTGCTATAACACAATACACACCATTTGCCTACAGTCAGTGCCAGAGACTCGTAGACAGTTTATAAGAGTGGCTTCACACAAAGGTTTCAGTGGTGATGTTAGTGGCTTTTTTTTTTTGCACCGTTGCTTTTTGGTGCGTTCTGAGGCAACATCAGTTCTAGTTGTTAGCTGAAAGACTATGGGACATAATACCTTTTTTCTACTGTGGCTCTTTGGTTCTCTGGCAGAAGTAGTGCTATAGTTTTCCAAAACAGTAATAATACTCCTCAGCATTTTCGAGGAGAATTTTCAGCCAAGGACATGAACGAAATACTTGGTTTATTTTCTGGCCATAACTTTTTTATTTTTCTGTCCTATGTAGCCATATAAGAGATTGTTTTAGATGGGTAAATTGTATTTTTAGTGACACCATTTTGGGGTAACTTAAGTTTTATTACAAATTTCGGGTGGTACTCGGGGGTGGGGGTTACACCACAGCTGCAGTGCCGAAGGTTGCCGATCCCTGCACTAGAGACAGTATGGAGACGAGCGATAGCATAGCGATCACTACTCCCCATGCTGCGGAGGAAATTGCTGCATTTAATAGAGTCGGTCTCTGTAAGGGCTCTTTCACACTTGCGTTCTTTTCTTCCGGCATAGAGTTCCGTCGTCGGGGCTGTATGCTGGAAGAATCCTGATCAGGATTATCCCAATGCATTCTGAATGGAGAAAAATCCGTTCAGGATGCATCAGGATGTCTTCAGTTCAGGACCGGAACGTTTTTTGGCCGGAGAAAATACCGCAGCATGCTGCGCTTTTTGCTCCGGCCAAAAATCCTGAACACTTGCCGCAAGGCCGGATCCGAAATTAATGCCCATTGAAAGGCATTGATCCGGATTTAAGCTAAACGTCGTTTCGGCGCATTGCCGGATCCGACGTTTAGCTTTTTCTGAATGGTTACCATGACTGCCGGGACGCTAAAGTCCTGGCAGCCATGGTAAAGTGTAGTGGGGAGCAGTATACTTACAGTCCGTGCGGCTCCCGGGGCGCTTCAAAGTGACGTCAGGGAGCCCCACGCGCATGTGTGAAGTGATCGCATAGCATGTCATCCATGCGCATGGGGCGCTCTGACGTCATTCTGGAGCGCCCCGGGAGCCGCACGGACTGTAAGTATGCTGCTCCCCACTACTACTATGGCAACCAGGACTTTAATAGCGTCCTGGCTGCCATAGTAACACTGAACGCATTTTGAAGACGGATCCGTCTTCAAATGCTTTCAGTTCACTTGCGTTTTTCCGGATCCGGCGTGTAATTCTGGCAAGTGGAGTACACGCCGGATCAGGACAACGCAAGTGTGAAAGAGGCCTTAGCTAGCAAGCGATTGCGCTCCCACACAACAGTCGCTCTCTGGGCACAGAACATTTTTCTAAAACCACTAAGGCTAGTTTCATAAATCTGTATGTCTACATATTAGAAGTTCTCTGGTCCGGAGCACAGTATTAGCTCAGTGTTCTGTTCTGTCCCTTGGTCACAGACAGAGGAACAGACTTTACAGAGGCTGCTCCAGATCACTGCGGGAGTCCAGCACTGAATGAAAAGGTGCTCCCGCTGTAACAGCTGGGATAAGGCTACTTTCACACTAGCGTTCGGGCGGATCCATTCTGAACGGATCCGCTCATAATAATGCAGACGGAGGCTCCGTTCAGAACGGATCCGTCTGCATTATATTAGCAAAAAAAAAAGCTAAGTGTGAAAATAGCCTGGGACGGATCCGTCCAGACTTTCAATGTAAAGTCAATGGGGGACGGATCCGCTTGAAGATTGAGCCACATTGTGGCATCTTCAAACGGATCCGTCCCCATTGACTTACATTGAAAGTCTGGACGGATCCGCACGCCTCCGAACGGCCAGGCGGACACCCGAACGCTGCAAGCAGCGTTCAGCTGTCCGCCTGTCCGTGCGGAGGCGAGCGGAGCGGAGGCTGAACGCCGCCAGACTGATGCAGTCTGAGCGGATCCGCCTCCATTCAGACTGCATCAGGGCTGGACGGCTGCGTTCGGGTCCGCTCGTGAGCTCCTTCAAACGGAGCTCACGAACGGAAACCCGAACGCTGGTGTGAAAGTAGCCTAACTCTGATCCCTGCCGCTGTCAAATTGGTCTTTATTAAAAATATGGAACCCTGAGATGCTCTAGTAGCAGCCTGTGGATTTTTTTTGTCTTTTCCGTCATCTGGGGAGCAGACAAGCTCCTTATCTCTGCTCTCTGACACTATAAACACTCATTATAGCTCAATCTTATTTTACTGATAAGAATATGGCTTAAATAAGTGTTTATGACCCCTTAGTAGTTTAGAGATAAGGGTTATTAGATAACAGGCACAAAGTGAAATTACCAGTCACACAGAAAAACTGTTAACCCTTTGTGACAGATTAGCTCAATATTTTTTAATAAAGGCTAATTGAAAATATGATTTTTAGCCAAAAATGGCAATTATAAACAAAAATTGCCCCCCGAAGGTGTCCATAGCTTTTAACTCCCTACATACTGCAGTCAATAGCAACAACAGCATCTAGCTAGTTAGGGAGCTCTTTCTGTCCACAATGGCTCCCCATGAATGGAACTGCTGATGTGATAGGTATTTTGAACACAATGGGAGTCATGTAGGAGTTTTTTGCCAGTCTCTGATATTCCATGCTGCAGGATGCCCCCAATACGCGATAAGGCGCAGACCTGCTGTGACACTTATGGGTTGGCTCACACTTATTGGGGGCACTTTAATACTTTATTGGTGCCTTTTTCACAGGAAAGCCTCTTTTGCACTATAGATACTGCAGACTATAGCACTGAAACTGTGGACTGACCTTCTACTGCACAGGATCGCACATACAATGGACCAGTCACATGGGACGTAGAGGCCAGTCTGTGTGCATATTTACTCCAGCCTCTGACCGGAGCAGATTTCAATTGAAATTTACGTGGTGTAAATGTTAGTGAATATTCATGGACTGATGGTAATGCCCCCATCACTCCCCAGTGTTGAGGGTGACAAAACATTTAGGCACATGGTTGCTTAAAAAGTCACAAAATGGCCCTTGCAAATTATCTATGCCAGGAACTACGGTAAGGAGTCATAATAAATGATCCCAAGATTTATAATAAAATGCCCTCGCTCCCTATGGTGTCCACTATTCTAAGCAAAGCTGAATGTCCCACTACAGTATGCAGAAAGTACTGGTGTGCCATATTACAAGCGAGAGTGCTCCGTTTACCTGTGTGCATCTTCCCCGTTATCCCTTTCTGCTCATGAATGTATTCATTAGGGGTGCACCGAAATTTCGGCCACCGAAAATATCGGCCGAAAATAGCGGGGAGGAGGAGCTGGGGGCCGGTGCGTTCACTGTGCTCCGGCCCCCAGCTCCAGTAGTTATAAAATGTGTGCAATTAATAAGGATTCTATTCATGAGGCCCCCTCTGCAGTAGAACATTCAATATAGCCACATCCTACTCACAGGGTTGTTATCTTAATGCTGGCCGGCCGGGCAGACGAGCGGCAGCGTCATGACTGACGTCACATACCTGCGCCGCCTCCTTCATTCAGAAAGTAGGCCGGGCACATGACGTCAGTCGTGACGCTGCCGCTCATCTTAATGCTGGCCGGCCGGGCAGACAACAGCCCTGTGAGTAGGATGTGGCTATATTGAATGTTCTACTGCAGAGGGGGCCTCATGAATAGAATCCTTATTAATTGTACAACATTTTATAACTACTGGAGCTGGGGGCCGGAGCACAGTGAACGCACCGGCCCCAGCTCCTCCAGTCCCTCCCCGCTATTTTCTATTAATTGTACACATTTTATAATAACTAGTCTGTACTGGAGCGGCAATGGGGGGGGGGGGGGTTCTGTGGATGGCACTGTAATGGGGTGGGTGGGGTTCTGTGGATGGCACTGTTATGGGGGGGTGGGGGTCTGTGGATGGCACTGTTATGGGGGGGTGGGGGTCTGTGGATGGCACTGTTATGGGGGGGTGGGTCTGTGGATGGCACTGTTATGGGGGGGTGGGGGTCTGTGGATGGCACTGTTATGGGGTGGGTGGGGGGTCTGTGGATGGCACTGTTATGGGGTGGGTAATATGATTTATTAAATTCATGAAAAAGAATTATTAATAAAATCATTTAAAAAAAAAAGTATTTTAAAAGTATTTGGGCAAAAAGGCAGTTTCGGTCAAGGGGTATCCTGAATTTTCATTTCGGTGCACCCCTAGTATTCATACCTGCCAAGCAGACAGCACATGGTGATGCACAGAAGTCATCCTAACAGTTTATATGATTTATTGGTGGCTGTGTTCCAGCAGCCCATTTTCACCACAAGTAGAGACTTTTTATTAATCACCCTATATATTGTTTTTTAGTTTACATTCCATGTAATGCTGGCCTTGCATAGGTACTGCGTGACAGTAATCTCCCCTATGAACATGCGTGTTTACCATCATACAGAAGGGGATGGGGGGGCTGCTAAAAACCACTATCAGCAGGAGCACATGTCAGCAGAGCAAAAGGTTGAGTTTCAAAATCAAATATACTTCTATCAGACGATAGTCGGGCTGTCACCATACATATATTTGCCTGTCATTGAAATCTGCCACTAGTTGCCTAATGTTTATGGCCAATCAGGGATCCTTTGAGGCAGACCCCAAACTCACATGGCTGAACTTGCGGAGGGAAGCACACTTACCTTGCTGGGTTCAGGCCCCTTCGCTCCTGGTCGCCGTATCAAAATTTGGTCCGACACGGGTCATGTGGCCGCTGAGGTGACGTGTTGCTCATTTGGAAAGTTGTGGCTCCTTCAGTCAATATGACCCATGTCAAAGTAGATGGTGACAGAGGGAGACCAGGGAGGGGTTGCGCAAAAGAGCCATAAGCCAGCGGTGGGAGGCAGCCTCCACAGGTCCAGTTACATGGTTTGAGGTCTGTCTGAAAGGCCTCCAGGTGTGAATAGCCCTTGTAAAGGCTATGTACACCTTAGAAAGCAATTTTTGTTTATTTTACTCATTTTTGGCTAAAAATCTTATTTTCAATTGACCTTTATTCAAAATATTGAGCAGTTATGTTACAAAGTGTTAACTGTTTCTAGCTGTGTGACTGGTACTTTCACTTTGTGCAGGTCATCTAATAACCCTCTTCTCTAAACTACTAAGAGGTCATAAACACTTATTTAAGCCACAGTCTTATCAGTAAGATAAGAACTGAGCTATAATGAGCGATTATAATGTCAGAGAGCAAAGATAAGGAGTCCGTCTGCTCCTGGTCTGACGGAAAAGGCAGGAAATCCAAAGGGCATGTCAGCTCTGTACAGAATAAAAGTGCCATATTTTTAATAAAGACCAATGTAAAAAAAAAAATTATGCAATAATAATGCCCCCAAAGGTGTACATAGCCTTCAAGGTTTGACTGACCATCTAATATGTATGGTTCAGGTCCAACATATATGCTTGGCCAGGCAGTGTGCGCATGGATATGGGAGGAGGAGAGAGTCGTTGGCCAAACAAGGCATCTCTTGTACGGCCAGCTTTAGAAAGCTTTCTTCCAGTTTGTACATCTGTCCTCTTGCGTTATAAAGAGAGGAGAGCAAGCTTCATGGGACTTAAGGTCCCTTTGGACAGGACAATTCAGCAGGCAATTGTCAGAAAGGAACTGCTCCGTCCCAACAATCGCCTTCTCGTCAGTAAAGAAGACTGCTGCTATAACATACAGCAATCTCCTCCACAGTATGGGGAGGAGTGATCGCTAATGCCATCGCTTGTCCTCATACCGACTCGTTTGCCAGCAGCAGAGCACAATATACTACTGGCAAACAAATATTTATGTGCCTGCATAAATGATTCAATTACCTGATGACTAAACATTTCGCTCATTCATCGGCGGCACCATTACACTGCCAGATAACCAATAATGAGCGTTCCTAAGAACACTAGTTAGCATATATCTGGCTGTCGGCCCGTGTAAAGGGACCTTTACAACTTGATGAACGAGACCAAAGGCCAGTCCTGTGCATACTGGAAGCCCTTTACGAGCAGGCCTACATTAGCGATTTCAGAAAGTCGTTTTCTGAATGAGTTGTCAGCCAAGGTTGGTCTGTGAAGGTTGTCCTCTTATGAAAAAAATAAAAATAAAAAATTTGTCGTGTTAAAACAAACAAAAAAGGTCTAGGGTTTTCATAGATGCAGACCTTATGTTCAGCATGACTGAAAAATACAACAGCAGATCTACTATTCACTGAATATCTGCCCTCGGCCAGGTGCCATAAAAAGGCTGCAGTAGTTGGTGGAAAATTGTCTAAACTGGACTTCTTAGCTGATTTACTACATGGTAGCCTGCTTTTTTTGTGTGTTTTCCTTTTATGACCTCTAAGATTATAATTGGTAAGGCTACTTTCACACTTGCGTTGTTGGTTTCTGGTATTGAGATTCGGCAGAGGATCACAATGCCGGAAAAAACAAAACAAAACATTGCAATTAGTACTCAGGCATTCTGAATAGACAGATCTGTTCAGGATGTCTTCCGTTTTGTGACCGGACGCAGTCGCTAGTCAGACCTGCCCGTCTGTGTATACGGTAAATGAAAAACTCCAATCTATACACAAGACGTATTCCCTGGAGGGCACAGTAATACACATCGCAATCTGGCAAATCACAGGAATGTCCGGAACAGCCTCAACCTACAGAAATACCTTTCCCGCCTAACAGAAAGTAATACACAGATACAAAAAGAAAACCAAGACGGTTGCTTTGAACTTTATTGCAAAATAAAAAAAGAATTAAGTGCGGGGTTAATAAACTAAACACAGGCGATTTATGATAACCGCCTAAAAGACAAACTGTCTGTTGTCCGTAGCAACCAACAGAACAGCAGAATATGAACTAAAATGCTGTGCAGCGACAGGTCAGTTTTCATAAATCTCCCCAAGCAGTGGACATCAGAACGTTTTCCATACACTGGCATCACCGCAATAGAGTTTCTAAAATAATAAATTAAAGGGGTTATCCGGAAATGTGATATTGATGACCCACCCTTCGCTCCATGAGCTCTTAGACCTCATAGGCCAGTGACATCACCGTACATGCCACACGTCCTAGGGGCAGCTCAGTTGTGAATGGGCCTGCGCAGCAATACGGTTCTCTTTCAGGACTGGATTTCAAACAGTTTTTGAATATTTGACTAAACTGCTTTCCCCAGAGCCCACAATGCATATGGGCAGAACAGTGGATCAGTGGTTAGCACTGGGGTCCTATGTTCAAAGTTTGTATGTTCTCCCCCACACTCCAAAGATACTGATAGGGACCTTAGATTGTGCCCCCCCACCAGGGACAGCATGATGCTAAGGTCTATAAAGAGCTGAGGAATATAGTAGCGCTATATAAGTGCATAAAATAAATCTGAAACCTTACCCGGGACTGCACATTTTAAAGGGCAATGCAGGACTTTTTTTGCCCAACAACGGATCTGACGGAAACTGCTCAAACGGATGCCAAAAGTGCGTAACTGACTCAGGATCTGTTTTTTGTATAGGATACTCTTTTCCTACTGACGCATCAGAAGAACTGAGAAATAATGGTGCTGTGAGCCCGCCCTAAGGCTGCTATCACACAGGTCTCTCCTGGCGTTCTTTGCTGTAAAAATGCCAGCTCCAGATGCGAGGCTACTTTCACACCGGCATTCGGTGCGGATCCGTCTTGTAGCTGCACCGATAACGCAAACGCTTGTATCCGTTTGCATTATTCTTTCAAAAAAAAAAAAAAGTCTAAGTCAAAACAGAAAGTTAACGGGGGAAGGAACAGTTTTCTATTGTGTCAGTGAAAACAGATCCGTCCCCATTGCCTTACATCGCCATTGCCAGGTGGACACCAAAAACCTGCAAGCAGCGTTTCAGTGTCCGCATCCAGAGCGGAATGGAGACAGAACGCAGCCAAACTGATCCTTATCCATTCAGAATGCACTGGGGCTGAACTGATCCGTTTTGGACCGCTAGTGAGAGCCCTGAACGGATCTCACAAACTGAAACCAAAACACCAGTGTGAAAGTAGCCTTAGCTCAAAGTCTACGGGAAATCTGAAGTGTCAGACACACAAGCCCCCAGTGTTTTGGTCATTAGGGGGTTTTCTTTGTCCTTTTAAACTACACATGCTGTAGCTTTTAGGGGGGTGGGTGCATTTCCAGGCTCTCTGACAACACCTCTATAGGGGGAAAATGCCATGAAGAAAACGCTAGTGGTAAGACATACTGGGGGACCTAGCAAACTGGCTTATTTACCCTCAGCAACCAGATTCCACCTATCATTTCCCAAAGGAGCTGTGAGATACGAACGCATTGATAAGCCACTACAGAGTGCCTCCATGGGGTTTCGTGCCTCCACACTGCAAACAACTAGTACATGCAATCCTTTTTTGCGGTGCAGACAGGTGACTGACCCATTCAAGTTGGATGGGCCTAGATCCGTCTGCTGAATCCGCACGGATATTGCCCGTGCATTGGGGACAGCAGATTGCGGCTGTGTGCATGAGGCCTTACTTGTGCAAAAACTGCTGGAGCCAAATTCACGTGTAAGGACGCCAAGCAGTGGTAAAACACCAGCTCCAGATGTCAGCCGAGGGTCTATGGGAAAGTTGGGATACAGGTCACCAAAAACTGTTTTTTTATATATTTCTTTTAAAAAACACAGTGCAGCATATCATGTTTTCAGATCACCTTGTCTATGTGACAAGGAAAACCCTAGGGGACACACTGCAAAAAAATGCTGAAAAAATAAAAAGAAAAAGATACGCTGGAAAACCCCCAGAAAAAAAAAAAAAAAATACATGTGTTTATTTCAAAGCATACCCCCTCCACCCAAAAAATAAAATACCAGTGCAAATGTATGCATGTACCCTAACCGCTATATAGCCGACCAGCTACCCCTTCCAATGTCTACCGCCATCCAACAGATTGGATATGTCCAAATCCAACCACCTGATCCTCATCTCCTCAGACAGCAGTGAAGTTATGACACCATATAAATGAGGGGGGGGGGGCACATCTCCATTTCATTTCCCGTTCTTACGGAGTATCAGAAGAACAGTATACGGATCCAGTCTGTCAGTTAGACATTTTGCAGCCGTTTTAGCCATTGCTGTACTTTTTTTTCTAGTCTAAAACAAAGGATCTCCGACGGAAAATGCTCAAACGGATACAAAATGCCCATAACTGCACCATGCTATGAGTGGGCAAGGAGATGACACCTATAGAAAGCAACCCAAAGGCTTCCCCTACATCACTGGAGGCGATCTGTCGCACAAGAATCGCACACAGACGCTGCAGCACAACACGTTTATTGATGGCCATACTACAGGCGAGATCACATCCCTGAGGTCAGGAGAAATGCAGATCACCAGGGGCAGATTGTGGTGAATTCTGATTTTACATCACAGAACAAAAAATAAAAAATAATGCAAAACCAGAAATGACCAAACCTGGCCCTGGCAATGTGAGCCCAGGAGCTGACACTCACTCGCAGGCGGGAGCAGGAGAACACGCTGAAAGGGCTCCGGTTGGGAGCAGTGCCGCTGCAGGCAGAGGTCTGGAGCCCTCCGGTGCCCCCCGTGTACACCCCCGGTTCAGGCCGCCGCCGGCCGCCATTATCCTTTGTTCCGCGGCTCCGGCCCCAGCCTTCCTCGCTCAGCACGGGGCAGCGGCCGCACGCGCACGAATTTACACCAATCCATCGCGGGAGGAAAAAAAAAATAAGAGAACAAATGCCGGGAAAAGGGTCGGTAAAAGGCGGCGAGCCTGCGGGAGTGTGCCCTTATGTTTAGGAGGAGAGCCCGGTGCTGCGGCCTGCTCCACGTCTCTCCTCCAGCCTCTCCCTCTCCTCCTCCTTCCTCTTACCGGGTTACACTGCCTCTCCTCCGTCACTGCTTTCGTTCGCGGCTGGGATCTCGCTGGGCTTTTTTTATTCTCTTCCCCACCACGTAACACACCGCGTCAAACTACACCTCCGCCGCGTCACTGTGCTGTTCGCTCCTCTCTCTCCTTCCTCTGCTGCTGGGCGGTTTCTTCTTTTTTTTTTTTTTTTTTTTTCTTTTTTTTTCCCTCTCTGTCTATGTCGGGCGTGGCATTGTGCGGCGGGCTCTGCTTTGACAGGACGTCTGCCTTGCCACAGCAGCGTCGGCAGCCAATCAGCGGGAGGGGCGGGTTTTAGGGCGCCTATCCCGCATGCGCGCTGCTGCTTTGGGGCCGGAAGTAAACTGGGGTTCCCGCTTGTTGTGTGACAGGGAGTTGGTGTGGAGCTGGATGGTTCTCTAGTCCTAGGGATAGCTTGTGTTTTGTGTGTGCGATTTCCATCGGTCCTGGTAGTCTGGTGTGGAGGGGAGCGGCTGTCTGCCGAGTACCCGGCGTCCTTGTCACCTTCTGCTGAACGTCCAGTGCGGCGGGCACCGACATATGGCACTTGTCAGACATGCTGCTTCCTCTCGTCATAACGCCCCACATGGGACCTACTAAAAGGAATGACAGAATGGAATGCACATACACTATAACAGGAAAGTGGAATGCCTATAGAGAATAATGGGAATGTAACATTTGTCATATCTAATAATTATTTAGCAGGCTTACTCTCCAAATTCAGTGGGATTATTTAATGTTCAGATTAAGTGGAATTACCACTGTTTTCTGCAGAATGATGAGGGTGAATGACACAAAGGAAAGCCCATAGACTATAATGGGAAGTAAACTATGAGCTCATTTGCAGGTAAATCTGTGTTATGTAGGAGATTAACCTTTATGCAAGTGTACCCTGGGTGGAGTAGCACATTGTAAAATGAAAATTACCTTGGATTATAACCATTTTCTATAGAATGCAAAGAAGATGGAATGCCCATAAACTATAGTGGGAATTAAAATGTGACTTGGTGCCTGAACCATTCAACATATCAAATAAATCTGTAGCAGGCTTACTATTAAATAATCCCACTGAATTTGGAGAGTAAGGGCTCTTTCACACTTGCGTTGTTCTTTTCTGGCATAGAGTTCCGTCTGGGCTCTATGCTGGAAGAATCCTGATCAGGATTATCCCCCATGCATTCTGAATGGAGAGAAATCTTCAGTTCAGGACCGGAACGTTTTTTGGCCGGAGAAAATACAGCAGCTTGCTGCGCTTTTTGCTCCGGCCAAAATTCCTGAACACTTGCTGCAAGGCCGGATCCGGAATTAATGCCCATTGAAAGGCATTAATCCGGATCTGGCCTTAAGCTAAACGTCGTTTTGGTGCATTTCCGGATTCGACGTTTAGCTTTTTCTGAATGGTTACCATGGCTGCCGGGACGCTAAAGTCCTGGCAGCCATGGTAAAGTGTAGTGGGGAGCAGTATACTTACCGTCCGTGCGGCTCCCGGGGCGCTTCAGAATGACGTCAGGGCGCCCCACACGCATGGATGACGTGATCGCATGGTGCCCCAGGAGCCGCACAGACGGTAAGTATACTGCTCCCCACTACTACTATGGCAACTCGGACTATAATAGCGTCCTGGCTGCCATAGTAACACTGAACGCATTTTCAAATGCTTTCAGTTCACTTGCGTTTTTCCGGATCCGGCGTGTAATTCCGGCAAATGGAGTACACGACGGATCCGGACAACGCAAGTGTGAAAGAGCCCTAGGCCTGCTAAATAATTATTAGATATGTCAAATGGTTTTGTCTCTAATTCACGTATTACATTTCAATTTTATTACATGACACGAAGGCTCCTATTGCTTTCTCTTTCTTTTCTGAACAACTAACAGCAGCAAAGAAAAAAACAAAACAAGTAACCATGGTAACAAAACCTCCCACATAAGACCAGTATAATAGTCCTGCTTTGCATAGATTCCTCCTCTTTCTTTGCTGCTGACCACTCAGATAAGTACTCACTATGGTCTTTATTTTCAGTAATAATTAAGAATATTTGCACCGTTGTATATGTATCCTATACAGGACTTGGGGTATCCCTTTCCCCTTGCCTCTGTGTGGTTACTTATTTTAGTCATAGTACACCCGTTTTTTCTGGTTATTGCTTCCCTGATAGCTTATCCCCCCCCCCCCCCCATCCCTTTACACCCTCCACGCTATACCGTGCCTGTACCTGGCTCTGTGCGCTCGTCGGCGGCCGAAATATTGCGCAATTTTGGCCGCTATTTCCCTTCTTTCCTCCTCTGAAGCGAGATCTTTTTCCCGCTTCGCTTTGTGCCGTCTGAAGTCTCGTGGGACTTCGGATGCATCTTCATTTAGCTACTTCTTCTCTCCTCACAGCGCTGTACGAAATCTCGTGAGATTTCACGCGCATCCTCACAGAGCTCTGGCTCCTTCACTGCGCCTGTCAGCCCCTGCGACTTGTCCCTTCATTACCCTCTGATGACCGTATTCATTGTTAAGCCTGCCTTCTTTCCCCTGTCTCCTGGGTTCCCTTTCTGTGGCCACACTATAGATCAGCCTTTCAAGATATATATATATATATATAAGCCCTACACCATGATGTCTGAGGACAGCCTCCCCATTGATCATATTCCTGAGGACATGGAGGTGACTCCTCATGCCCAGGTATCAGGCACCATTGCTAATGAGCCACAGGCTGTGGCAATTCAGCGCTCTGTAGTAGTAACTATCCATGCTGCCATGGGCTCCATGTCTACTGACATCTTGCAGTCTATCTCTGAGGCCCTTATGGCTCATCATCCTCCAGACCCGGTAGCCGCCCAAGACCGCTGAGCTTATGGGCAGCTAACGCTGAACCTCCAGAACCAATAAGACTGGTGTGATCCCTTCCACCAAAGAGGGAGCGCTGCGTTCGCGCAAAAGAGCCTATGCCAGCCAGGCAGAAAAGGCGATGCCATGGAAATGCACCAGAGAGCAATATGACAGATTCTGAGTCAGAACTCGGATCTGACGAGGAGGCGCAGTCAAAATCTGGCAATAGTTTAGAACAGGAGGACCTGGAACTATTAGATGTGGACTCTCCCGGACATCTTCAGTTCCTACCACCTCTACTAGGGTGCCTTCTGAGCCTCTAGATGCTATACTAGACCCCTCTGGAGAGCCGCTTTTCGACCTGGATGCACTCCATCATCCGAGGTCCGCGGAGTGGTTCCCATCGGACCACATTGCCAGATATCTAGAGTCCCGAGTGCGCCAGCCCCTTAGCAAGAAGGCTAGGAACAAACTGAGAGCGGAGTGCCCCAGACCTATTGTCCTGAACAAGGTCTGTGAGACACCCGTTGTGGACCCCAAAATGACCCAATTTCTGGCCAAGTTGGGATGGAACCCCCGTAGGGGTCTTGAGTCGGCATTAAAGGCCTGCCAGGATAAATTACTGGATGTCCTAGGCCCCCTTTACAAAGATTTTCAAAATGGCTGAATTAGCCAGAACCCAGAACACCCAGGTAGATCTGGAAGAGCTCTGGGGATGGGCACAGCGTGCTCTGTGCATCACAGGCAACGCGAATACTTCCCTCTCTACAGGGAGTGCAGAATTATTAGGCAAATGAGTATTTTTACCACATCATCCTCTTTATGCATGTTGTCTTACTCCAAGCTGTATAGGCTTGAAAGCCTACTACCAATTAAGCATATTAGGTGATGTGCATCTCTGTAATGAGAAGGGGTGTGGTCTAATGACATCAACACCCTATATCAGGTGTGCATAATTATTAGGCAACTTCCTTTCCTTTGGCAAAATGGGTCAAAAGAAGGACTTGACAGGCTCAGAAAAGTCAAAGATAGTGAGATATCTTGCAGAGGGATGCAGCACTCTTAAAATTGCAAAGCTTCTGAAGCGTGATCATCGAACAATCAAGCGTTTCATTCAAAATAGTCAACAGGGTCGCAAGAAGCGTGTGGAAAAACCAAGGCGCAAAATAACTGCCCATGAACTGAGAAAAGTCAAGCGTGCAGCTGCCAAGATGCCACTTGCCACCAGTTTGGCCATATTTCAGAGCTGCAACATCACTGGAGTGCCCAAAAGCACAAGGTGTGCCAAGGTAAGAAAGGCTGAAAGACGACCACCACTGAACAAGACACACAAGCTGAAACGTCAAGACTGGGCCAAGAAATATCTCAAGACTGATTTTTCTAAGGTTTTATGGACTGATGAAATGAGAGTGAGTCTTGATGGGCCAGATGGATGGGCCCATGGCTGGATTGGTAAAGGGCAGAAAGCTCCAGTCCGACTCAGACGCCAGCAAGGTGGAGGTGGAGTACTGGTTTGGGCTGGTATCATCAAAGATGAGCTTGTGGGGCCTTTTCGGGTTGAGGATGGAGTCAAGCTCAACTCCCAGTCCTACTGCCAGTTTCTGGAAGACACCTTCTTCAAGCAGTGGTACAGGAAGAAGTCTGCATCATTCAAGAAAAACATGATTTTCATGCAGGACAATGCTCCATCACACGCGTCCAAGTACTCCACAGCGTGGCTGGCAAGAAAGGGTATAAAAGAAGAAAATCTAATGACATGGCCTCCTTGTTCACCTGATCTGAACCCCATTGAGAACCTGTGGTCCATCATCAAATGTGAGATTTACAAGGAGGGAAAACAATACACCTCTCTGAACAGTGTCTGGGAGGCTGTGGTTGCTGCTGCACGCAATGTTGATGGTGAACAGATCAAAACACTGACAGAATCCATGGATGGCAGGCTTTTGAGTGTCCTTGCAAAGAAAGGTAGCTATATTGGTCACTGATTTGTTTTTGTTTTGTTTTTGAATGTCAGAAATGTTTATTTGTGAATGTTGAGATGTTATATTGGTTTCACTGGTAAAATTAAATAATTGAAATGGGTATATATTTGTTTTTTGTTAAGTTGCCTAATAATTATGCACAGTAATAGTCACCTGCACACACAGATATCCCCCTAAAATAGCTAAAACTAAAAACTACTTCCAAAAATATTAAGCTTTGATATTAATAAGTTTTTTGGGTTCATTGAGAACATGGTTGTTGTTCAATAATAAAATTAATCCTCAAAAATACAACTTGCCTAATAATTCTGCACTCCCTGTATTGAGAGACGGAAGGCTATTCTGTTCAAAATTGAACCTAAACTATCCAACCTGGCCTTAACGGAGGCGGGCAAAGATGCCCAGGGCCTTCTGTTTGGAGACTCTTTTATTAAAGATTTATCCTGGTTCGTGGGTGCCTTCACCGCACTAGATAAGGCCCAATCGTCTTCCAGGGACGGGTCTCCACACCAGGGCCGGCAGTTCTAGGGGCCGTCTGTCCGGCCAGTCAACTTTCCATACCCGTGGTTCGGGTCAAGGCTCCTTTTCATTCAGATCCTCCAACCAGGAAGCCCGACAGCCTCCCGCCTTCTTTCCCACCTGTGGTGCCAGAGGATTCTCAGTATCCAGACACCCATTCGGTAAGTCTACCAACCCCTTTATCTTCTTCGACTGTTTGGGTAGGGGGCAGACTCAGTCTTTTTTTCCATGCCTGGTCAGCCATTACTGCCAATCCATGGATTCTCTCTACCGTTCAGGGGTTCCATATAGAACTGGTGTGTTCCCCGATCCACATTCCACCTCCTCATCCCATTGTCCTCCCCGCCCCGAAATAACTTCTTTTACACAGGGAATTGAAGGAGCTTTTTCTGAAGGGCGCGATAGAACCGGCCCCAGACCCTTCCAACTGCATTATCAGAAACATGTTTCTGGTGGCCAAAAAAGGAGGCCAGATGCGTCCAGTGATCAACCTTCGGGCACTGAACGCTTTTGTCTGTTATCGCCACTTTAAGATGGAGGGCACCCACCTCCTCAGAGACATGCTCCTCCACGGAGATTGGTTGGTCAAACTAGACCTAGAGAAAAAATATATGGTGTTGTCTTTCCAGGGTAATTGACTGCAGGGGCAGTTCACCTGGATACCGCTTAAAGGATTAAAGCACAAGTAGAGAAGGGGAGCAGTAACAATTTAAAACTTAGCTTTTAATGTGTCTATTCTCCCTGGGTAGGGAATAAAAGTCCTGGGTTGGTGTGCTGCAAGTGTTGCGTTGCGCACCAAAACAGGTGTCGTCCTCCCTAGGCCTGCGAAAAAGAGTCGCAAAGGCCTATGGTGGAATGACCGCAAGATCCCTAAAATCTGGATCCCAAGATATAGTATTGGGATCAGACTGATAAGAAATGTCTTACCAGTTCTTAGAGAGGCCTCACTTGTTAACCACGTTTGGTGGGTTAGTACAGGAGGTGGTCACGTGCAACAGGTCGGTCATTCATCAGATGTCCATAGGAAGGAGGATATCCGAAATGTCAGTAAGACCTGGTATTAGAGTAGCCTCAGCAGAGAAACTCATCCTAGTACTGCCCTGCTTGACCTAGCACGTGGTTCGTGCCCCGCAAGGGGTGGCCCCATCCGGAACCTTGCCCTGATACGGAATCCCTATGTGACTCTATCACAGGGTGACCAGGGGCAGAGTCCTAAGTATCCAGGCAGGTGGAGGTGTGAAGCCGTATTAGATTGCGTGTAAAGCAAAATTAAAAAAGGGTAGATAAGTGCAAATAAATTGCGCGTCTAGTGATATGTAAGCGTGTCCCAACGCGTTTCATTGGTCTGACTTATCTTTGGTCCGCTTTCCTAAGCCTAAAGCCCTATAAATCATCAGGGGACACGGGGCTTAGTATTATGGCTCCTGTCGATCTATTTATTGCGACTATATAAAGGTATTGCAATATGGCGAATATATGGGGGTATTACTCTAGGAAATCCCTCCAAGCCAAAGTAGATCATTGACAGAGTGAGGCATGTGGGATGGTATACCTATAAAGACACATAGACAGAAACAGTATAAAAAACTATAGGAGTCTAAATGCCCATACTGCCCACATAGTGATGGGTGAGAGCCGGTACTCACATAGTTACTGGAGCGGTATCGCAAGGTATCCAGGAATCACGGCATGGAGGTTCACCATATCATCCATCACAGGTGCACGCCTGGCAGCTATGCACAGGCGCGCTGTATTTAAATGAAAGGAAGGGGAGGATCGTCGGTCAGTGCACATGCACCGTGTATGACGCCGACCCACGTGATCAGATCAAATCACATGATCGGGCCAAACGGGTGCGGCGTTCCCACAGGGCGCATGCGCCGTAGGTCGCGGCGATGCAAGAGCAGGCCGAGGAGGACGCAGCTATAGTGGTGTGAAAACATCATCACGCCTCCAGGGCTGCCCGGTGGACGCAAAACAGTTGGTGTGGAAACAGTCACCCATAAACCTCAGTATATTGCGCCCCTGCAGCACAATCTGCAGATAGAGGGGGTGGAGCCAATTAAAGGAGAGTAAGGTTACAGACCTAATAGCTACTACACTTGTACTCCCCAGATGGGGAGGAATTAACCCCTCGCTTTTTGACAAAAAGGACATTTTGGCAGGACGAAAAACTAACTGACCTGAAAGGGGGGGGGGAGGGCTAACAGAGAGGACGTTTTGTTATAAATAAACAGCTAAATAAATACACGCCTAGGGAGAGACAATATTAATGAATCCGCGGATGAGCAGTACGGTACTGTATAAAGTGAAAGGGTTCATATATAACAGCCAAAATGTAATTGTTTGTTCAAGCCATGGGGGTGGGACGTGTTGAGTTTAAAGATCCACCAGCATTCACGCTGGAGGATCCGTCTGTCCCAGTCTCCCCCCCCCCCGAGGTGGTTTGTTCACACGCTCAATTCCCATAAACTTGATGGCTGATGTACGGCCTCCGTGTAACGAAAGGACATGCCTGGCTACCGGCATGTCCCTTCCATTGCGGATATCTCCCAAGTGTTCGCTCATCTTTTTGCGGAGTTCCCTCCGGGTTTTGCCCACATATCGTTGATCGCACTCGCAGCTAAGTAGGTATATCACCCCTACGTTGCGGCAGTTGATAAACTGCTTGATCATGTGGGCATTGTCTGGAGGGTTCGCCGCAAAGGATTTGCCCTTGACCAACCAGTCACAGAAGCTACAGTGACCACATTTGTAGCAACCTGTGGTCTCTCTGTCCAGCCAAGTCCCTTGGTTGGCGGCGGGACTGAAATGGCTGTGCACGAGTTTGTCCCTTAGGTTGGTCCCCCTTCTGAATGTCATCGAGGGGTGCAGGCCCAATATTTCGGCTAGGTCGGGGTCCATCAAAAGGGTCTCCCAGTTATGACCCAAAATGCCTTTTACTTGGGTTGCGGCTGAATCAAAGGTGCCAACTTTCCGTATTGTTTTTGTTGTGTCTATGTTAGGGCGTGTGGTGGGGTGTAGGAGGGCAGTCCTACTACGTCCTAGGGCCTTTTGATAAGCTTGTCTCAGTGTTCTTCTGTCCGGATAGCCGCGTTCTAGAAACCTAGCCCTCATAATGGATGCCTGATGTTTAAATTCACTAAGTTCGGAGCAGTTGCGTCTAAGACGAATGTATTGTCCGAAGGGGATTCCACGTTTAAGTGGGGCAGGGTGGCAGCTATCCCACCTCAGTAGCGAGTTGGTTGACGTGGGTTTACGATATATCGTTGTCCTCAACCCGCCCACATCATCCCTAGAAAAGTGTAATATCTAAAAAGGGAAGATTGTCTTTCATAATGGAGGAAATGAACTTGGTATTGAGTTCCTGGACAAAGCTGGCAAACTGCCCTTCAGTCCCGCTCCACAAGATGAAAATGTCATCTATGTAGCGAGACCAAAGGGCAACATTTCCAGTGGATTGGCTGGGCATATCTCCAAATACCACTGTCTCCTCCCACCAGCCCAGGAGCAAGTTGGCATACGAGGGCGCACAAGAACTGCCCATAGCCGTACCCCTGAGCTGGTGGTAGGTGCGGCCATCAAATAGGAAGAAATTCCTGGTAAGAACAAATTGCAAGAGCTCCAAGACGAAGTCGCTATGTGCCGAATGCTGGCAACCCCTTGCTTTTAGAAAGTGTGCGGCTGCCCCCAAGCCCTTGTCGTGGGGAATGGAGGAGTATAATGCCTCGATGTCGATTGACGCCAAGCGCCAATTGGGTTCGATGCAGATGTGCTCCAATTTGGTTAATAGGTCCCCAGTATCCCTTACATATGAGGGTAAGGCTTGCACAAATGGGCTAAGGAGGCGGTCCACATAGATGCCTGCATACTGTGAGAGGCTGCCCACCCCTGACACGATGGGACGTCCCCTCATAGGGGTCGTGTCCTTGTGGACTTTAGGAAGACAGTAGAACGTTGCTGTCACCAGGTGTGGGGGTATAGGAATTCAAACTCCTCTCCATTAATAAGTTGAGCAGTCTTGGCATTAGCAAGTATCGCACATAATTCGCCTTGGAATCTCAGCGTAGGGTTACTCAGCAGGGTTTCATAACCCTGTTTGTTGTTCAGGATGGCCAGACACATCGATTTGTATGCCGAGGTGTCCATAAGGACAATGTTTCCTCCCTTATCTGAGGGTTTTATGATTATGTTTTTATCCCCCTTGAGTGATTTAATGATGTCCCTCTCTTCTCTGTTACACTTGAACCGAGTCGAGGATTAGAGAGAGCAGAGTTCAGCTACAGTGTGTTTAACAAATACGTCTATACACGAGACTTCTCCCGCTGGGGGCATTTTCGTACTCTTCTTCTTGAGGTTTGTAAAGGGACCTCTCCCTACCCAGGGAGAATAGACACATTAAAAGCTAAGTTTTAAATTGTTACTGCTCCCCTTCAAACTAGACCTAAAAGATGCCTATTTAACAGTGTCAGTTTCCGAGACATCCAGAAATCTACTTTGTTTCCAATGGAACAAGGAAATGTGGCGGTTCACTTGCCTACCTTTCGGGCTCTCCTCAGCTCCTTGGTGCTTCACCAAGTTATTGTGCCCTGTCGTATCCTGCCTCCGCAGTCACGGAATTCGTCTGATTGTTTATCTAGACATTATCCTCCTCATGGCCCAGGACTGTTCCATCCTGCTCACACATTTGACCTGGACAATGGACCTATTATCCCACCTAGGTTTTCTCCTCAACCTGGAAAAATCCTGCCTTACCCCTTTCCAATCCATGGAATTTTTAGGCTTCACAAAATCAACTCGACAACAGAAACGCTCAGCCTTCTGCCATCCAAAGCCCATGCCATCCGCAAGGAACTCCGCCACACGCTTTCCCTTCCGCAAGTGTCCTTACGCCACCTGGCCCGCATCATAGGCCTCCTCTCCTCCTCTATCTAGGCAGTCTTCCCAGCACCTCTGCACTACCGAGCCATGCAACGCCTCAAGATCGCTCACCTGCACGCCGGAGCATCATACACAGACCTCTCTAAAAGACAACTTTTCCCATTTTTTTTATACAAAGTTGTCTTTTGACAGATATTTCTCTCACCCAGCATGGGTATATATAAAAATACACCCCAAAACACGTTGCCCTACTTCTCCCGAGTACGGCGATACCACGTGCGCAAAGGAGCCCAAATTCCAATGAGTACCTTTTAGGAGGGCATTTTTAGGTATTTGGATTCCAGACTTCTTCTCACGCTTTAGGGCCCCTAAAATGCCAGAGCAGTATAAATACCCCACATGTGACCGTATTTTGGAAAGAAGACACCCCAAGGTATTCCATGAGGAGCATGGCGAGTTCCTAGAATATATTTTTTTTTTTTGGCACAAGTTAGTGGAAAATTATTATTATTTAGTTTTTTTCTCTTACAAAATAATTTTCCGCTAACTTGTGCCAAAAAAAATTAATATTCTAGGAACTCGCCATGCCCCTCACGGAATACCTTGGGGTGTCTTCTTTCCAAAATGGGGTCACATGTGGGGTATTTATACTGCCCTGGCATTTTAGGGGCCCTAAAGCGTGAGAAGAAGTCTGGAATATAAATTTGGATTCCGTGAGCGGTATGGTGAGTTCATGTGAGATTTTATTTTTTGTCACAAGTTAGTGGAATACGAGACTTTGTAAGAAAAAAAATAAATCTATTTCCGCTAACTTGTGCCAAAAAAAAAAAATTCTATGAACTCGCCATGCCCCTCAAAAGTGATCTTTTTATAGCGCCGCAGCAATTTTACTGTGTTTTTGCAGTGATCAGAAAAAAAGAATTCTGTCACTGCGGTGGGGCGGACTGAACGCAAGTGTGCGCACAAGATCAGGCCTGATCGGGCGAACACTGCGTTTTTTGTAGAGCCTATAGAACATGTCCTATTCTTGTCTGCAATTGCGGACAAGAAAAGGCATTTTCTATATAGTTCTGGCAATGTGCGGATCCGCAAAATGCGGAAAGCACATTGCCGGTGTCCGTGTTTTGCAGATCCACTATGTCCGTGTTTTGCGGATCCGTGGATCCGCAAAACACATATAGACGTCTGAATGGAGCCTTACAGGGGGGTGATCAATGACGGGGGGGGGGGGGGGGATCAGGGAGTCTATATGGGTTGATCACCCCCTGTAAGGCTCCATTAAGACGTCTGTATGTGTTTTGCAGATCCGTAAAACACATACGGACGTCTGAATGGAGCCTTACAGGGGGGTGATCAGGGGTTAATAAGTGACAGGGGGGTGTAGTGTAGTTGTGTTTGGTGCTACTTACAGAGCTGCCTGTGTCCTCTGGTGGTCGATCCAAGCAAAAGGGACCACCAGAGGACCAGGTAGCAGGTATATCAGATGCTGTTAACAAAACAGCGTCTGATATACAGTACAGACCAAAAGTTTGGACACACCTTCTCATTCAAAGAGTTTTCTATATTTTCATGACTATGAAAATTGTAGATTCACACTGAAGGCATCAAAACTATGAATTAACATGTGGAATTATATACGTAACAAAAAAGTGTGAAACAACTGAAAATATGTCATATTCTAGGTTCTTCAAAGTAGCCACCTTTTTCTTTGATTACTGCTTTGCACACTCTTGGCATTCTCTTGATGAGCCTCAAGAGGTAGTCCCCTGAAATGGTCTTCCAACAGTCTTGAAGGAGTTCCCAGAGATGCTTAGCACTTGTTGGCCCTTTTGCCTTCACTCTGCGGTCCAGCTCACCCCAAACCATCTCGATTGGGTTCAGGTCCTGTGACTGTGGAGGCCAGGTCATCTGGCGCAACACCCCATCACTCTCCTTCATGGTCAAATAGCTCTTACACAGCCTGGAGGTGTGTTTGGGGGTCATTGTCCTGTTGAAAAATAAATGATGGTCCAACTAAACGCAAACCGGATGGAATAGCATGCTGCTGCAAGATGCTGTGGTAGCCATGCTGGTTCAGTATGCCTTCAATTTTGAATAAATACCCAACAGTGTCACCAGCAAAGCACCCCCACACCATCACACCTCCTCCTCCATGCTTCATGGTGGGAACGAGGCATGTAAAGTCCAACCGATCACATTTTCTGTGTCGCACAAAGACACAGTGGTTGGAACCAAAGATCTCAAATTTGGACTCATCAGACCAAAGCACAGATTTCCACTGGTCTAATGTCCATTCCTTGTTTTCTTTAGCCCAAACATATCTCTTCTGCTTGTTGCCTGTCCTTAGCAGTGGTTTCCTAGCATATATTCTACCATGAAGGCCTGATTCACACAGTCTCCTCTTAACAGTTGTTCTAGAGATGTGTCTGCTGCTAGAACTCTGTGTGGCATTGACCTGGTCTCTAATCTGAACTGCTGTTAACCTGCGATTTCTGAGGCTGGTGACTCGGATGAACTTATCCTCCGCAGCATAGGTGACTCTTGGTCTTCCTTTCCTGGGGCGGTCCGCATGTGAGCCAGTTTCTTTGTAGCGCTTGATGGTTTTTGTGACTGCACTTGGGGACACTGTCAAAGTTTTCCCAATTTTTCAGACTGACTGACCTTCATTTCTTAAAGTAATGATGGCCACTCGTTTTTCTTTACTTAGCTGCTTTTTTCTTGCCATAATACAAATTCTAACAGTCTATTCAGTAGGACTATCAGCTGTGTATCCACCTGACTTCTCCACAACGCAACTGATGGTCCCAAACCCATTTATAAGGCAAGAAATCCAACATCTTAAACCTGACAGGGCACACCTGTGAAGTGAAAACCATTTCAGGTGACTACCTCTTGAAGCTCATCAAGAGAATGCCAAGAGTATGCAAAGCAGTAATCAAAGCAAAAGGTGGCTACTCTGAAGAACCTAGAATATGACATATTTTCTGTTGTTTCACACTTTTTTGTTATGTATATAATCCCACATGTGTTAATTCATAGTTTTTATGCCTTCAGTGTGAATCTACAATTTTCATAGTCATGAAAATAAAGAAAACTCTTTGAATGAGAAGGTGTGTCCAAACTTTTGGTCTGTACTGTACCTTTCAAGGGTTAAAAAAATCACATCTACAGCCTGCCAGCGAATGATAGCCGCTGGCAGGCTGTAGATGCACTTGTTTACCTCCCGATCCTGTGAACGCGCGCTCCTGTGTGCGCACGTTCACAGGAAATCTCGCGTCTAGCGAGATGACGCGCCGGCGCCTCAAGGAGGAATGGATCAACCGCTTCCGGACTCCAATCCTGCGTTAGGTGGTCCGGAGGCGGTTAATAAAATTATGACTTTACGTCACAAGTTAGGAAAATCATGCAATTATCCTCTATAGGCATTCCATTATGCCACTCACCTTTGCATTCTATAGAAAACGGTTATAATCCAAGGTAATTTTCATTTTACAATTTGCTACTCTACCCAGGGAACACTCGTGGTAAAGGTTAATCTCCTACATAACACAGATTTACCTGCAAATTAGCTCATAGTTTACTTTCCATTATAGTCTATGGGCTTTCCTTTGTGTCATTCACCCTCATCATTCTGCAGAAAACAGTGATAATTCCACTTAATCTGAACATGAAATAATCCCACTGAATTTGGAGAGTAAGCCTGCTAAATAATTATTAGATATGTCAAATGGTTTTGTCTCTAATTCAAATATTTCATTTCCATTATTCTCTATGGGCATTCCACTCTGGTCCATTATTCTCTTTGGGCATTCCACTTTCTTGTTAAAGTCTATGAGCATTCCATTCTGTCATTCCTTTTAGTAGGTCCCCCCCACATCACGGTTGCCAACCCGAATTTTTCTTTTTTCTGTACAACTTATCCCAAAACCAACATTGTTTAGTACATATTGGAAATCTATAATGAGTGATAACGATTATAAGTAAGGGCTCTTTCACACTTGAGTTGTCTGGATCCGGCGTGTACTCCACTTGCCGGAATTACATGCCGGATCCGGAAAAACGCAAGTGAACTGAAAGCATTTGAAGACGGATCCGTCTTCAAAATGCGTTCAGTGTTACTATGGCAGCCAGGACGCTATTAAAGTCCTGGTTGCCATAGTAGTAGTGGGGAGCGGGGGAGCGGCATACTTACAGTCCGTGCGGCTCCCGGGGCGCTCCAGAATGACGTCAGAGCGCCCCTGACATGCAATCACGTCATCCATGCGCGTGGGGCGCCCTGACGTCACTCTGGAGCGCCCCGGGAGCCGCACGGACGGTAAGTATACTGCTCCCCCGCTCCCCACTACACTTTACCATGGCTGCCAGGATTTTAGCGTCCCGGAAGCTATGGTAACCATTCAGAAAAAGCTAAACGTCGGATCCGGCAATGCGCCGAAACAACATTTAGCTTAAGGCCGGATCCGGATCAATGCCTTTCAATGGGCATTAATTCCGGATCCGGCTTTGCGGCAAGTGTTCAGGATTTTTGGCCAGAGCAAAAAGCGCAGCATGCTGCGGTATTTTCTCCGGCCAAAAAACGTTCCGGTCCTGAACTGAAGATATCCTGATGCATCCTGAACGGATTTCTCTCCATTCAGAATGCATTAGGTTAAAACTGATCAGGATTCTTCCGGCATAGAGCCCCGATGACGGAACTCTATGCCGGAAGAAAAGAACGCAGGTGTGAAAGAGCCCTAAGGCTACTTTCACACTAGCGGTTTTCTTTTCCAGCACTGAGTTCCGTCAAAAGATCTCATAACAGTACATTAGTAAAAATAACAGATCAGTTTTATCCCCATGCATTCTGAATGGAGAGCAACCCGTTCAGGATGTCTTCAGTTCAGTCATTTTGACTGATCAGGACAGAGGTAAAACCGCAGCATGCTACGGTTTTATATCCAGCCCAAAAAACTATACAATTGCCTGAATGCCGGATCTTTTTTTTCCATAGGAATGTATTAGTGCTGGATCCGGCATTCAAAATACCGGAATGCCGGATACATCCTGCGCAGACCGAAAAAAAGGTGAAAAACATAAATGCCAGATCCATTTTGCATTTCAATGCATTTTTCTGACTGGTCAGGCATTTTTAAGACGGATCAGGATTCTGAACAGTCTTACAAATGCAGTTTGCATACGTTTTGCCAGATGACTCTGCCGCAAGTGTGAAAGTAGCCTTATCCCTGTCTACAGCTCAGTACACTGATAGGGACTCATTACCAGCATTTACTGGGAGCTGTAAAATAAGTACCTCCAAAATAATCTAGTCTCTATACCGCCAGCCTCAAATCACAGGCACATCATTTTATTTTAATTCTTTCACGAACACTGGAAAACAAGTTGCCTATTTTACAGACTCTCCAGAATGGGAGCGGTAGCCGGTCTTGCGTGGTGCACTCCCATTCGCTTCTATTGGTAGAGAGCGCTTGGTGGTGGCTGGACTGGAGTCCTCCAGCCACCACTTTGGGGCTCCATTCTTAAAATAGGGGCGGGTCCCTATGTAGACAGTATATACAAGCCACTTACTAATGTACTGTTATTATCCATATTACCTCCTTTGCTGGCTTGATGCATTTTTCTATCACATTATACACTGCTCATTTCTATGGTTACGACCACTCTGCAATCCAACAGTGGTGGTTGTGCCTGCACACTATAGAAAAAAGTCCTGCAGGGTGGTTGTAACTAATGTTGAACAAATCGGGTTTGGATTGTTGTTTTTGAACCTCATTTGTTTGAAAACTTTAACAATATAGTCGCCGTCCTACCGTAAAATATATGGGCCCCGTGTAGGCCTTTGTGAACTTGCAGCTGATATTGTGAGACTTGCTTTGTCTCGCATCTATGACATTTGTTTATTCACATAAATTACAGTGTCAAAATCCAAAGCTGAACTAAGCTTCGTTATGAGGCAGGAAGCTGAGTTCAGATTCAGATTTTGACAGTTTATTCGCATAAATTACAGTGTCAAAATCTGAAGCTGAACTCTGCTTCCTGTCTCATTAACGAAGCTAAGTTCAGCTTTGGATTTTGACACTGTAATTTATGCGAATAAACAAAGTGTCATATAATAGACGTGAGACGATGCGGATCCCATACATTGTTACGGTAAGACAGAGGCGATATTGTTAACAAATTTTACAAACAAATCTGGTTAGGATGCAGCAATCCAAACCCGATTTGCTCAACACTAGTTGTAACCATGGAAGAAAGAATGCAATGGAAGAATGAATCCAGGAAGCAATATGAACTATCACGATACATTAGTAAGTGCCTTGTATTAATTCTCTCTATATAATACTTGTGGTTGTGGGTACCGAGAGAATGCACCCTACCCCACCTGAACCTACCTAACACCTAAGCTGTTAGAGTTGTGCCGCAACCGCGACGTAGCAGTGACACCAGAAAGAGGGCATCCCCTCCATGAGTGACAAGAGAAAAGGGCGGGTGGGAGGGAAAAACGCAGAACGACGTGCAAGCTGGGAGGGGCGCCGGCTGAAGATAAAGGCAGCGGTGCCCCTCCCACAAATGCAGGCCAATGAATTGGCCTTTGCACTTGTGGTCGTGGCTACCGAGAGAATGCACCCTACCCCACCTGAACCTACCTAACACCTAAGCGGTTAGAGTTGTGCCGCAACTGCGACGTAGTAGGGACACCAGAAAGAGGGCAAAAAAGCATACAGAGTAGCAAGAGTAATTTATTATGACATAATTACAAGACCAAACTTTGGAAAGCCAATAACATCTTGGCTTTGGGATGAGGGATGTAGCGACTAAAGCAGGAGGAGCGCCAGCGGCCCAACTTCTGGATAACGTGCGCTGGCACCTGATTTTTGCAGGCCGCGGACGCTGCTCCTAAACGAAATGAATGACCTGAAATCGAGGCGGGGTCGTCTAAGTGCTAAGTGGCGACACCCCAAAAGGCAACAGTGGACTATCTGGCCTGTGGCCTACAAAGGCTGCCTGCAACTGCTGAAGGACCCTGACGGGGCACCACCAGTGGGACGTAGGGAAGTAGGACACTGGGGTGGGGGACCCGTCTCAAAGGTCTTGGATGTCCTCAGTAACAACGTGAAACCCTCAAGATGATGAACCAGTTGACTAACTGTGACAAACTTACTGCTATTGGGGGGATAAGTAAACTTACCAGGCCTCAAGAAACCGTAAAAGGCTAAATAAATAGCGTCTTTAAGCACCAAGCTGGGCAAAACCCGAAAGGACTCTTATCCAGAACATCAGACAGGTTACGGAATAGCCTACCAGTAACGGCTTGTCTGCGTATCTGGTCTCCTGGGCCATATCTACTTAACCCCCTCAGCGTTGCTTTGACTGCGTGAACAGAAAACAACGAACCCCGTAACGGAAAGAAAATGCTGCACCCCTGACAGGTAGGATTTCACTGTGTTGTGTGACAGCTTAAGTTCCGAGTGGCAGTAACCTATAAAAGCAAGAATGTACTCAATGAAACCGGTCTCTCCTTGGGGGCATTTCTCCAGGAACTTGCAAATATGCGGCCCACCCGGTGCGGTAAGCCCTAGCCGTGTTTGGAGAAAGTGACTTGGCAAATAAGGTATGTGCTGTGGCCAGGTGACTAGTCAAACCAGAATTAGCAAGTCGTGGGGTGGGACAGCAGCGCCCGTAACATCCGCCTCTGGCATGACCTGTGAAAAAAGGGGAAAATTAGACCTCGACAAGGCATCAGCTGCCACATTTTGAGAACCTGGTATATGCGTACTAGTAATACAAAAATGATGTTGCAACGAGAGTTGAACTAGACGCCTCATGAGACACGTGACATGTGAAGACTTAGACAAACCACTGGTTATAATATCTACCACTGCGGCATTGTCGGTTATAAATAACACAGTGAAATTCGTCCAGCAGCTGCCCCAGATAAAGGCAGCCGCCACTGTGGGGCACAGCTCAAAGAGTGCTGAGGTCTGCAGGAAACCCGGGATCTGTCTAACCTCAACCTGCCACTCACCTGCGACCCAGTGGGTGCCCAAAATAGCAGCCAAAACCTGTGCCAGCAGCTGTGTCTGAGAAAATTACTGGAGACAAGCTAGACAATTCGGGAATAAACAAGGAAACCCCGTTCCACTGGCTGAGGAAGTGGTCCCACATGTGTAGGTCAGATAAGGCATGACTTTCCAGGGCTGTATTGGTTCGGGGCAGAAGCGAGAAGGGCCAACAAACGGGAAATTAATGACCTGCCTTGTGGAATAATCCTCATCGCAAAATTTAACATGCCCAGTAACGACTGTAAATCAGCCTTGGTGACCACGGTGGTAACTGAGAACCTGTGAACAACTTCTCTGATCCTAACTAGCTTATCTGATGGCAACCTGGCTAACATGTTCTCAGAGTCTAACACTATGCCTAGAAAAGTAATGGTTGTGGATGGTCCCTTAATTTTCTTGCAGGATACATGGACACCCATCTGAGAAAAGCAACTCAAAAGTTTCCCCAGACCCTGGGGGGCCGGCCCACCTCTCAATCAGCAGGAAGTCGTCCAAGTAATGGATGACGTATTCACAGTGGATTTTATTCTCTAATACCCAATGGAGGGCCTGAGCCAACTGATCGAATAGCCACGGGCTGCCCTTAGAACCAAAAGTAAGTTTTGTGGAAAAGTAGTATTGGTCCCTCCACTTAATGCTGTGCCACTGCCAGAGAGCGGGCGCAATAGGGAGTAACTTAAAGGCATCAGAGAAATCGGCTTTGGAGAGAGCTGCTCTGGGTCCTAACTGAATGATGATGGCGATGGCCTGGTCAATGGAAGAATACCTCATGCCCACTTCCTCTGATGGAATAAGGGAATTGAGGCTAGGGACATGGGAACTATGCGGGCGGACAGGTCTATGATCAGTCTCTCCTTCTTACTAAACTTACCCATGACAACCCGTACGGGACTAACTCTCCACCGCTGGAAAGGGGGCACCTTAAAAGGACCAATCAAAAAACCCTTATCTAACTCAGCGTTTATCAGCTTGTCTATGGCGCTAGGATTCTTGCCGGCTGACTGAAGATTTTTACATTCATGGGTAAACTCTTGAATAGTGACCAACCCGGTATGAAAACCTTTAGAAAATACTGAAATTAAAAACTCCACAAAACCTGGATTAGGATGGCACTCATGTAAGCTTTGAGTGACTTTAATGTGCATGCGACTTTGGGGTGGGCCCTGAAACAATTAGAACAAATGTGTAGAAAGCGGCCCTACCCAACTGAACAATGGGCCGACACAACTTGTCAACTGAGCTGGAAGACCTGAAAACATCTAGGGGTCCAGCCGACGAACTAGACGGGTTAGACGGCGCACTGGTGGCTGACTTGTGACACACACTCCGCTGAGTAGAAAATTGAGTGACATAATGAACAGGAAGGATCTTTCAACCCAGCAAAATGTCTGCAAAACAACTCAGTGTCTAAATTGGACCAATCTGTGACGAACTGAAACTGCGCTAAAGTCGCTGCTACCTTGGCGGAAAAGGAACAATGATAATCATAAAATGAACACCCGCCATACTTATACCCTAACTCTGTGACTCGTAAAAGGTACAAATCAAGCTCCTCCCTCCTATCAGACCTAACAGAACATATCACATCTCTGAACAGACTGAACGCCATGACAAATTCAGGGATCATCAACTTGCGATTGAGCCTATGGTCACGGCCTCTCAGCACCACAGAGACCTCACCGCAGGTAATGACCTTCTTATTGGACAGGTCCCTGGTGGCAACCAGAAAAGAGGCAAGGTTAACATCCCTACCCTCTAGTATATCTTTCCTGATGTTAGCCGGGACAAAATGTGCAGGAAAGACATTAGGAGCGGCCTGCGTTGGACGACAGCCACCTGCGTGGATGTAGAGGCAACGGGTAAGTCTGGAGGAGATACAGGGACGACCAATGCGCGAGACTCGACCCTCTCCAACCTTGCTTGAATACAAGTAACAGCCAACGTTAGGCTATTCAACATGACTTGTAATTGGGTGAGTGACGTTTGCACCGTGGCCATGGAGACGTCGTCTTGACATGGAGCCACTGAACCTTTCAACAGCCGGTACAACTCAGCCTTCCTGGCAGAAGCCGGGAAAGAAATACCCCTCTTAGTTCCAAAATAAGCCTAGGGATAGTCCATGTACGAAGGGACGGAATACTGCCCCTTCAGACATTCCCACAACATCCTTATCCACGGAAGCCTCAACGATATCTGAAGCATGCGACATAACAGCTATAGAGACAACACATAACAACGGATAGCGAATAAGACATGAACTACACTTGCAACCTCTCTCCTCCCCCCCGACGTGTACCTCTACTACCTGGCAGGTAAACCAAGATCCTGGACGTAACTTAAGAGAAACGCTGGAACCTAGAAGCAAACAATCATGCTGTCAACACTGGGTCACACACCACGGCTGGATGAAACCACAAACAACGGTAAGAGGAGGGTGAGCAAAGGACTAGCAAGTAGAATTGAAGGAGAGAACGTAACTTAAACAATTAACTGTTTACCTCACCTTCCTCTTTTTTTTTAAACCAATCAAAAAAGTTCCTTCATAAAAAGAACCTGACCTGTGACCGTAACCACCCAAATTAGCCGTACCCACTAGCCGTACCCACTAACCCCGCCTACTGCCTGAGGGAAGTAAAAAATGACACATTGCATTAGAATTAGTGACTTTTAAAAATACCTTTAATCTTGATAGTAACTATCAAGATTAAAGGTATTTTAAAAAGTCACTAATTCTAATGCAATGTATTTAAAACTCGTGTGATAAGGATATCAGAAAAAAATCCAATTATTTGGTAATTTAAGTAAAAAAACGACACCTGCGACTATGACCTGCCTCCTTAACGGGGAAAACCCAGGTGATAAGGTGCTAACGGAACCCCACAAGTGAAAAATAAACCTCAGCCAGAGACCACAAACCACTCCCTCCCAAACCCCCTCCCCCTAACTCCCTACCCTACACTCCTCCGCATTAACCCCCTAGACTCCCTGGACACGGTTATACAATTAACAATTACTGCACATTCTACTCTCCTGCTATCACCCCACAAAGACTGGCACCCTCAACTGCTACTAACTGACCAGAAACAGGGCTCTACATACACCCTGCACAGCACCTGCCAGTACTGGCAACTGCATTGAAGCCGGCGAAAACCCTAACCTTCTCATGACCCCAGAACAAGCCCCGCCCCCCGCTTCCCGTATCCCTGCCTATCTGATAGCACGGTGGCCCGTGCCAGACTTTGAAGCAAACAGCTGATCGGGGACACGCTGCACCCTGACGTGTCGTGCCGCGTGGGGAGCTTGCGTTGCTCCCTGGCAGACCGCTCCGGTGCGGAGGTGCCCCCCCCCCCCCCAGGGGCCGACCCACCGCCAGCCGGACTTCAATGCGCTGGCTGCAGGACATAGCAGCTACTTACCAGCAGGGAACGCTGCAGACCACAAGGCACCACTACTCCGCACACACCGGTCACAGGACACGCCACTCTCCACCAGGTACCGGGCAAAACGCAGAACGACGTGCAAGGTGGGAGGGGCGTTGGCTGAACATAAAGGCAGCGGTGCCCCTCCCACAAATGCAGGCCAATGAATCGGCCTTTACACATGTAATTTGCTAAAGCGAGAACCCCTTTAATCATGGCTCTGAGGCAGTAGGACACCATTGAGGTTTTGGGGTCCTGGCTGTACTTCTATATGCATCCAACTTCTTATGCTGGGTGAGATTTCATCTCAGTTTTATATATATTTATATATATATATATATATAGATATATCTATATATATATATATATATATATATATATATATACACACAGTCAGGTCCATAAATATTGGGACATTGACAAAATTTTAACATTTTTGGCTCTATACAACACCACAATGGATTTGAAATGAAACTAACAATGTGCTTTAACTGCAGGCTGTCAGCTTTAATTTGAGGGTATTTACATCTAAATCAGGTGAACGGTGTAGGAATTACAACAGTTTGCATATGTGCCTTCCACTTGTTAAGGAACCAGAAGTAATGGGACAATTGACTTCTCAGCTGTTCCATGGCCAGGTGTGTGTTATTCCCTCATTATCCCAATTACAATGAGCAGATAAAAGTCCAGAGTTCATTTCAAGTGTGCTATTTGGAATCTGCTGCTGTCAACTCTCAAGATGAGATCCAAAGAGCTGTCACTATCAGTGAAGCAAGCCATCATTAGGCTGAAAAAACAAAAACAAACCTATCAGAGAGATAGCAAAAACATTAGGCGCGGCCAAAACAACAGTTTGGAACATTCTTAAAAAGAAGGAATGCACTGGTGAGCCCTATAGGGCAGGGCAGCTGTAACAAACACCTCCAATCTCATCTCATTGATTGGACTCCAGTTGGCTGACACCTCACTCCAATTAGCTCTTGGAGATATCATTAGTCTAGGGGTTCACATACTTTTTCCACCTGCACTGTGAATGTTTACATGGTGTGTTGAATAAAAACATGGTAACATTTAATCATTTGTGTTTTATTAGTTTAAGCAGACTGTGATTGTTTATTGTTGTGACTTAGATGAAGATCAGATCACATGTGTTGACCAATTTGTGCAGAAATCAATATAATTCCAAAGGATTCACATACTTTTTCTTGCAACTGTAGCTGCCTTGTATTGCATGAAACTGCGCAGCCTAGTATCTTTTAGAGAACATGGCCCTGGCCGCGCACCATGCTCTCCTGAGCCGACACAGCGAAGAAGGAGGGAGCCCCCCCTCTCCCTCTCCACTGTGAGGCAGCTGCCGCTGGCCATGAATGAGAAGATAATACTGAGGAGGAGGGGCCACCAATACTGTGCCACCAATGCATATAATTAACCCCTAAATACAAATGTATATATTTTTTTTAATAGTCTTTATTAACTGTTTATAATTTACAAAAATTCAACGATTCCATTTAACTTTACTCTTTTTCTTAACAGCATAAACAGTAATACCTTATCGTCATCCCTTCTCCTGCTTAGTTCACTTCTGGGGGGGGGGGGGGGGTAGGAGGGGAGAAAAAACAAAACACTGTGCTCCCAACTCTCCGGACCGTCCCCACACTGCCGCCCCAATCCCCCATCCCCCCTCCGAATCCGCCACTAGCCCCACGTTACTAGACTAGCCGTCTCTGCCACTTTATTGCAAACATATCTTTCTCCCTAATCAACACCAAATGAAATTCTTCTCCAACAAGTGGGAATCTGGTAAAACTCTCCCATTCCTTAACTGTAGGTACCTTCCCGTCTCCCCAGTGTGTCACAATACAATTTTCTAGCATAAAATAACAACTTAGATACTACTTCTTGATCTTTGGAGGTAACCATTTTATCCATCACGCCCAGGATACATGCCTCGAAACTAAGAGGGCGTTTAAACAGGTGATATTTCTCTATTTTTTCTTTCACATTCCTCCAGAAGCACTGGATCTTTAAACATGTCCAAAGTATATGGATGTCGTCTACTCCTACTTTCCCGCATTTTTTACAGCTAAATTGTTTAGATTTATAACATTTGATTAAAAACTTTGAGGAGTAATATAATCAGTAAAGTATATTAAATTGCATAATTCTGTATGAGAAGTTTTTTGAAAGCTTATTTTTAGACTTTATGGCCTTTTCCCAAAATTCTTCCCTTTGCATATTCAGATCCTCACACCATCTATAATTCAGGGTAGTTATAGCTTTTTTATTTGTCTTCTGCTGTAACAGGATTCCGTATACTTTGGAAATCCATCTTTTCCCTGAGACTAAATTAGGGATGTCCTCTAAGAAACGTGGGCAGGGTACTATTTGTGTAACTTTTCCTAGCTCCCCTCGCAAAGCTTCTTTCAACTGTAGATAGAAGAGAGTCAGGTCTTTTTCTCCGATATTATATTCAATTTTGAGATCTTGGTAGGTTATTATGTCCCCCTCTCTCCATATCTGTCCCAGTTTAAATATTCCATACTTCCACCAGAATTTTTGTTCAATTAGTTTTAGTTCTTTTAGATGGGTATTATCCCATAGCAAAGTGTCTGAGTGTATTTCCGTTTGAGGCCATAAATCTTTTACCATTTTCCAAGATTTATTCCATAAATCGAATAGGAGTATTTTGTTAACTTGTTGATTTGACAATATATCTGCTTCTATTAATTGAAAGATACTACACTTTTCTAACCATTTATTGATCCCTGCCACCATATTCTTATACCTACATGACTTACTCCACATTATCATGTTTTTAATCTGTCCAGAAACAAAATAGAGCTCCAAATACGGAACTGATAATCCACCCTCTTTCTCGTGGATATATAATATCTGTGCTCTTATCCTTGTTATTTTACCGTACCATATCAAGTCCGTTATTAAAGTGGCTATTATTTTAAAAAATCTTTTGGGGATTATTATCGGTGTATTCCAAAAGGTATAATTTAACGAGGGTAATATACACATTTTAACCAGTGAGATACGACCTGCCATCGAAATATGTATTTTTTTTTTACAAACCTCTATTTTCTTCCGCAAGTCCTGTAGTTTAGGGAGCACATTTAGCTGTATATAATCCCCGGGATTAGTTATTATCTGGATACCTAAATATTTTACAGATTCTCAACTTTCTTTGACTTCTAGTAATCCTGGTACAAAACCATTCAGAGGATCAATCGGAATACAGGCCGACTTGGACCAGTTTATATTCAGTCCAGAGTACTTACTATAGTCTTTGAATACCTCATAGGTTGAGCCAAACATTGATAGAAGCTTCAGTGCAGCTCGTTTTACATTGGGATACTTCTCCATAGGCACGATTTTCCAAAACTCCAAGGTTCCCTCACTCAGAATTGACCTGAGTCGGTCATCTTCCAAAAGTTCAATCATCTCAAATTGTGTTGTTGCTTCATCTGTCACCAGCAGGGGTTTTAAACAATCTGAATTGGCAGCAAATGGGTTAACGAGGAATGTAATTTGTGGCCTCTTCAGTTGTAGATCCTGGAATATGTCCTCAAAGGTCTGCTGTAAGTTTTCAAGAAGTTCTGTGTAGTAAGAAGTTCTCTTTTTTTGGATCTTAGCAGCTTAGGCACTTGCATTTGATACAGAGGGGAAATGTGTTAGTTCTCCCTTTCTCAGATTAGTTTTAAAAAGCTTGAGCTTGTTAATAAATGCAAAAACTGTTTGCACTAGATCGGGCAGCATCTTAAATTTCCCTTGGAGGTCAAGGTTGAGTCTATCCAGGTGGTGCAGCATGTCCACCAGAAATGCCAGATCCAAAATCCACTGGGAATCAGAAAGCACGGGATAGTCTTTGTGTTTTTCTTCCAGAAACAACTTTACCTGACTCAAAAGTAAAAAAAAATTAGATATCACCTTACCTCTTGAAAGCCACCTTACAGAGCAGTGAAGTGGCAAATCACTGGGAAGGTTCTCATCAAGGTCTGCAATGAGATTGCTGAACTGTCTGTGATTAAGCGCATGAATGCAAATAAAATTGACAATTTCCAGAACAGGCATCATGACGTGGTCTAAATTTAGCTTTTTAGACACCAGCTGCTCCTGAATGATGCAATGAAATGTCCAAAACTGTGGAAATCGGTCATCACATTTACATAGCCCGACAAGGCCATTCACAGATACTATCATAGACGGTGCTCCATCTGTGGTTATGGCTGTGAGTTTTGATAATGGCAAATTTGCCTTTTCAACTACAGTCATCAGGGTCTCTTTTATATTGATGCCATGAGTTCTGTCAACGGGACAATATTAAGTAGTTGTCTGATACAGACCGTACAAAAATTGCCAACTGAGGCTTGTCTTGTATATCAGTAGACTCATCCAGTGCAATACGGAAATACTGGCATTTCTCAAGGTCATTCATTTCAAACGTTCATCTTCTGGAGACAAGATTGCAATGGCGTCACTAAGGCAACTTTTCACAAATTCCCCTTCATTGTATGTTTTTTTGGCGCAAGCGATATTCCATGCCAGTTGATAGGATGCAAGAGTGACAGTTTCTGATTGTTTTGTAAGTTTCTTAAAGAACTGAGTCTGTAGTTCTGAGTGGCGTTTCAATGTATTTAGCTTGTGTTTGCGCAGTTCTGTACCTGCCGGAAAGTCGTGGTCCATTTTAGCATGTTGTGAGGCAAAGTGGCGCTGAAGAGCTGAAGCTTTAAAATGTGATATTGATGTCTGGCATATCAGACAGAATGCCTTCCCTTTCCTCTCAATGAAAAAATACAAATCCTCCCACTCCGGTAGAAATGTTCTGTGTTCATCTTCATATTTACGCTTGGCTTTATGTTTCCCAGACACTGCCATATTTAGTGTGGTGACGTTGCAGCGTTCTCCTTACTGAGGAGTGAAGGCTGGCTTTGATTTTGTTTGGATTCCTAGTTTTGTTTGGTTTCCTCAAACTATTTTTTGTCTTATGTAAGACACACCTAGGTTTTAGAGGAGAAAAATATGAAAAAAATAGAACCAATCCTCATGAGACCCCTCCATGCTCTGATCACCCACAATGCTCAGACAACTGCCCCATGCTCAGATGATCTGACATGGGGGGAGTTATGAGCATGGGGTGTCTGATTTGTGGTGTCTTATGTGAGTACTGGGGGACTTATTTTGTGGGTCTGATGAAGATTTGGGGGTCTTATCTGAGCTCATACTACCCCCATGTCAGATAAGACCCCCATGATCAGTAGTTCAATTAAAAACTGAGGGCTCTTCTCCATGTGTAGGAGGCTTATCCTGCCGTACCTCTGCTGCTGCTGCTCTGAGGACCGTGGCGCTCTCTCCACAGTGACCTGACGTTTTGTTTGGATTCCTAGTTTTGTTTGGTTTCCTCAAACAATTTTTTCATCTTATGTAAGACACACCTAGGTTTTAGAGGAGAAAAATATGAAAAAAAATAGAACCAATCCTCATCAGACCTCCAAAATGTGACCCCTAATACACAGATGAGACATCACAAATCAGACATCTCCATGCTCTGATCACCCACAATGCTCAGACAACCCCCCTATGCTCAGATGAATTGACATGGGGGGAGTTATGAGCATGGTGGAGTGTCTGATTTGTGGTGTCTTATGTGAGCACTGGGGGGCTTATTTTGTGGGTCTGATAAGAATTTGGGGGTCTTATCTGAGCTCATACTACCCCCCATGTCAGATAAGACCCCCATAATCAGTAGTTTAATAAAAAAAAACTGAGGGCTCTTCTCCATGTGTAGGAGGCTTATCCTGCCATACCTCTGCTGCTGCTGCTCTGAGGACCGTGGCACTCTCTCCACAGTGACCTGACGTTTTGTTTGGATTCCTAGTTTTGTTTGGTTTCCTCAAACTATTTTTCGTCTTTTGTAAGACACACCTAGGTCTTAGAGGAGAAAAATATGAAAAAAATAGAACCAATCCTCATCAGACCTGCAAAATGAGACCCCTAATACCACAAATCAGACACCTCCATGCTCTGATTACCCACAATGCTCAGACAACCCCCCTATGCTCAGATGAATTGGCATGGGGGGGGGGGGGGAGTTATGAGCATGGTTGAGTTTCTAATTTGTGGTGTCTTATGTGAGCACTGGGGGGCTTATTTTGTGGGTCTGATAAGGATTTGGGGGTCTTAGGCTTTTTTCACACTTGCATTTGGGGTTCCACTTGTGAGATCCGTTTGAAGGCTCTCACAAGCAGCCCCAAACTGATCCATACATCCTCAATGCATTCTGAATGGATGCGGATCCATTCAGAATGCATCAGTTTGGCTCCGTTCCGCCTCCATTCCGCTCAGGAGCTTGCAGCGTTTTGGTGTCCGCCTGGCTGTGCAGAGCCAAACAGATCCGTCCTGACTTACAATGCAAGTCAATGGGGACGGATCCAATCCCCATTGACTTTCAATGTAAAGTCAGGAGTCCCTATTAATATACCATCGGATCTGAGTTTTTTCCAATCTGATGGTATATTTTAACTTGAAGCGTCCCCATCACCATGGGAACGCCTCTATGTTAGAAAATACCATCGGATTTGAGTTAGATCGTGAAAACTCAGATCCGACAGTATATTCTAACACAGAGGCGTTCCCATAGTGATGGGGGCACTTCAAGTTAGAATATACTAAAAACTGTGTACATAACTGCCCCCTGCTGCCTGGCACCACTCGATCTCTTACAGGGGGCTGTGATCCGCACAATTAACCCCTCAGGTACCGCACCTGAGGGGTTAATTGTGCGGATCTCAGCCCCCTGATCGGGTGCTGCCAGGCAGCAGGGGGCAGACCCCCCTCCCTCCCCAGTATTAAAAGCATTGGTGGCCAGTGCGGCCCCCCTCCCTCCCCAGTATTAGCATTGGTGGCCAGTGCGGCCCCCCCTCCCTCCCTCCCCAGTATTAGCATTGGTGGCCAGTGATGGAGGTGAATTTAAGGGTGAGCTCACTGTACTGGACTCTCGCTGGGCAACTTCTGCAACCACAAGCTAGTTGCATGGCATCAGTGCACATTGTAAGCTATGTGAGGGGCAATGTGCAGCTGGTAAATCACCCAGTCACAGTGGTTGGGAGGGACATTTTGACAGTCAGCCATATTTGTATTTCTGCAGTTACATAACCATAACGACTGCAATGCAAAATGGCCACAAAATTCACCGCCACGCTACCCTGCGAGCCACATACACTCCCCTGCGAGCCGCATCTGTAGACAGAGTGCGGCAGAGAGGAGGAGCCGTAAATAAAGTTGGAAGGAGCTGCATGCGGCTCGCGAGCCGCGGGTTGGCCACCCCTGAGCTAGAGGTTCCATTGCTATAGCAAATAGCAACCGTGATAAGGGGCTGCCCTGTCTAACCCCCCTACCAATAGATATTTTGTCTGAATATTCGCCGTTCAATATTGCCCTTGCAGAAACTTCGGCATACGAAAATTTTACCCAAGATACAAAATTGTCTGCAAATCCCATTCTCTCCAATGTAGCGAATAGGAAGGGCCATTCTATGGTGTCAAACGCCTTTGCAGCATCTATGGTTACAACCATATGTTCACTACAATTCGAAGGTTCCAGCTGGGTATTCATAAAATATCTAATTATATTGTCATTTGTAGTTTTGCCTGCCATAAATCCCGACTGATCCTCATGAATGATCCCGGAAACCACTCTCCCCAATCTTTTTTTTATTTTTTTCCTGCTCGTCTCTTCCTGTACTCCGTCTCCCCTGTACTCCGTCCTGCTCGTCTCTTCCTGTACTCCGTCTCCCCTGTACTCCGTCTCTTGCCAGTATTTTGTTGTCTGTATTTATTAATGAGATAGGGCGATAAGAGTCCGGGAGTATTGGTTTTAATATCAGTGTTATTAGGGCTTCTCTCACAGAATCCGGAAGTTTTCCTGATTCCCTTGAAGAGGCCCACATTTTAAGCAATTTTGAAGTTAATACTTCTTTATATTGAGCATAGACCTCAAACGGGATCCCATCTATTCCCGGAATCTTATTCTTAGTTATCTTAGATAGAGTTGCCTCCACTTCTGTAATGACTAAATGATCCTCTAGACTTTCTCTTTGATCATCAGTTAGCTTGATAATAACAATTTCCTCAAGGACCTGTTGTATTTTCCTCACACTCTTATTTATCTTACTACTGTATATATTTTCAAAATATTCCTTAAGTACCTCCATTTTAGCTAATTGTTCAACCAATTTATGGCCAGATTTATCTACCAGGCAATGTATATAGTTATTATTTTTTGTCTTGGTTGCTACTAGGGTGGCCAGTTTTTTATCGGGTATATGGGCACAGATGTAATTGTCTCTTACAAAGTTCTCTTTTTATTGTTCCGCTAGTAAAAGTAGGTAATTTTCCAATTTGGTCACTTTATCTATCCATGCTTTATAGTTTTTTGCGATGGGGTTTTCAATATATTTTTTTTCAAGTTTTTCCACCTCACATTCTAATTCCATTATTTTCTTCCTAATTCCTTACTTATATATTACAGTGTATTTAATGATAATCCCTCTTATATATACCTTTGCGGCGTCCCATACCATGTCATTTTTAGATGAACCCTCCTTTATGTCAAAATATTCCCTAATCTCATTCAATATCTTATTATGAGTGCCCATTATATTAATCCATCCTATATTTATATTCATCCTTGTGTTTTTTATTATTTTTTAATTTTTTATATTAATAATAATTGTATTGTGATCTGATAACCTCGCCGTCCATACTTGATCTATTCAATCTCCTGTGCCCCTCTATTATCTTTGAATACCAAATCTATTCGTGATAAACTCCCATGGGTTTTAGAATGACAGGAATATCTTTTTAAGTTTGGGTTTCTTACCCTCCAAATATCAAGCCAACCTAATTCTGTTATTGTGGCGGAACCCGCCTCGCCACTGGGCATTGGAGAGGACTGGCTACCCGCCTCCTACCTGCTGACTATGGCCCCTGGTAAATTTTTACGTTTGAATGCAATTTGGGCATGTGGTATTTTATATTGCTGCTACTGGCCCTTTAAGGACCATCCGTGGACATATTATGACTTTTAGGAACAATGCCCTTTAAGACTGTGTAGCAGATTGCATTCAGGCTGTCTTAAATATTATGTATGTTAATATGGGTTCGGTTGGATTGTGTTGCGATGTATTGTGGACTATGTGTGTCTTGCTCTAGCTGTGATGTTTGCTATGTTGGAGGCATTGCTGTTCTGTGCCTCTTCTCCTCCCCCTTTTTCCTGTCCCATTGTTCCCCCAGCAAGGTGTTGTCTCAGGGACACTGGGAGACCAGTTTGAACCAGCTGCTCTGTCCCCTCTCAAATCTCCCATCAGCCCTTGCTATTGTCGGGCCCCACCCTTCCCTGTACCATAGTCCTCCATGTGCCCTATTGTATGTAAATGAGGCTGTTGGGGGGGGGGGGGTTAACCACTTCAGCCCCGCTAGGTGAAACCCCCTTCATGACCAGAGCACTTTTTACACTTCGGCACTACACTACTTTCACCGTTTATCGCTCGGTCATGCAACTTACCATACAAATGAATTTTACCTCCTTTTCTTCTCACTAATAGAGCTTTCATTTGGTGGTATTTCATTGCTGCTGGCATTTTTACTTTTTTTGTTATTAATCAAAATGTAACGATTTTTTTGCAAAAAAATGACATTTTTCACTTTCAGCTGTAAAATTTTGCAAAAAAAACGACATCCATATATAAATTTTTCGCCAAATTTATTGTTCTACATGTCTTTGATAAAAAAAAAATGTTTGGGTAAAAGTTATAGCATTTACAAACTATGGTACAAAAATGTGAATTTCCGCTTTTTGAAGCAGCTCTGACTTTCTGAGCACCTGTCATGATTCCTGAGGTTCTACAATGCCCAAACAGTAGAAACCCCCCACAAATGACCCCATTTCGGAAAGTAGACACCCTAAGGTATTCGCTGATCGGCATAGTGAGTTCATAGAACTTTTTATTTTTTGTCACAAGTTAGCGGAAAATGATGATGATTTTATTTTTTTTATTTTTTCTTACAAAGTCTCATATTCCACTAACTTGCGACAAAAAATAAAAAATTCTAGGAACTCACCATGCCCCTCACAGAATACCTTGGGGTGTCTTCTTTCCAAAATGGGGTCACTTGTGGGGTAGTTATACTGCCCTGGCAATTTAGGGGCCCAAATGTGTGAGAAGAACTTTGCAATCAAAATGTGTAAAAAATGACCGGTGAAATCCAAAAGGTGCACTTTGGAATATGTGCCCCTTTGCCCACCTTGGCAGCAAAAAAGTGTGACACATCTGGTATCGCCGTACTCAGGAGAAGTTGGGGAATGTGTTTTGGGGTGTCATTTTACATATACCCATGCTGGGTGAGAAAAATATCTTGGTCAAATGCCAACTTTGTATAAAAAAATGGGAAAAGTTGTCTTTTACCAAGATATTTCTCTCATCCAGCATGGGTATATGTAAAATGACACCCCAAAACACATTCCCCAACTTCTCCTGAGTACGGCGATACCAGATGTGTCACACTTTTTTGCTGCCAAGGTGGGCAAAGGGGCACATATTCCAAAGTGCACCTTTCAGATTTTGCAGGCCATTTTTTACACATTTTGATTGCAAGGTACTTCTCACACATTTGGGCCCCTAAATTGCCAGGGCAGTATAACTACGCCACAAGTGACCCCATTTTGGAAAGAAGACACCCCAAGGTATTCCCTGAGAAGCATGGCGAGTTCCTAGAATTTTTTATTTTTTGTCACAAGTTAGCGGAAAATGATGATTTTTTTTTTTCTCTTTTTTCCTTACAAAGTCTCATATTCCACTAACTTGCGACAAAATATAAAAAATTCTAGGAACTCGCCATGCCCCTCACGGAATACCTTGGGGTGTCTTCTTTCCAAAATGGGGTCACTTGTGGCGTAGTTATACTGCCCTGGCAATTTAGGGGCCCATATGTGTGAGAAGTACTTTGCAATCAAAATCTGTAAAAAATGACCGGTGAAATCCGAAAGGTGCACTTTGGAATATGTGCCCCTTTGCCCACCTTGGCATCAAAAAAGTGTCACACATCTGGTATCGCCGTACTCAGGAGAAGTTGGGGAATGTGTTTTGGGGTGTCATTTTACATATACCCATGCTGGGTGAGAGAAATATCTTGGCAAAAGACAACTTTTCCCATTTTTTTATACAAAGTTGGCATTTGACCAAGATATTTTTCTCACCCAGCATGGGTATATGTAAAATGACACCCCGAAACACATTCCCCAACTTCTCCTGAGTACGGCGATACCAGATGTGTGACACTTTTTTGCAGCCTAGATGCGCAAAGGGGCCCAAATTCCTTTTAGGAGGGCATTTTTAGACATTTGGATCCCAGACTTCTTCTCACGCTTTAGGGCCCCTAAAAAGCCAGGGCAGTATAAATACCCCACATGTGACCCCACTTTGGAAAGAAGACACCCCAAGGTATCCAATGAGGGGCCTGGCAAGTTCATAGAATTTTTTTTTTTTTTTTCTCACAAAGTCTCACTTTCCGCTAACTTAGGACAAAAATTTAAATCTTTCATGGACTCAATATGCCCCTCAGCAAATACCTTGGGGTGTCTTCTTTCCAAAATGGGGTCAGTTGTGGGGTGTTTGTACTGCCCTGGCATTTGAGGGTCTCCGCAATCATTACATGTATGGCCAGCATTAGGAGTTTCTGCTATTCTCCTTATATTGAGCATACAGGTAATGAGATTTTTTTTTCCGTTCAGCCTCTGGGCTGAAAGAAAAAAATGAACAGCACAGATTTCTTCATTCGCATCGATCAATGTGGATAAAAAAATCTCTGCCAAAAAAAAAAAATGGAGGGGAAAGGCGTCTGCCAGGACATAGGAGCTCCGCCCTACATCCATACCCACTTAGCTCGTATGCCCTGGCAAACCAGATTTCTCCATTCACATCAATCGATGTGGATGAATAAATCATTGCCGGGATTTTTTTTTTTTTTTTTATATATATATATATATATATATACATACAAAGTGCTTGCCAAAGCATAGAAACGCCGCCTCCTCCTCAGCTCGTATGCCTCGGCAAACGTATCTGTCACTGCAGAGGAGAAAATCCCGTCTTGCAGCGCCGCATACACCGACTTGCGTGTAATCTGACAGCAGCACAATGCTTCTGTCAGAATGCACATCGGTGCTGCAGCTAGTCGATCGGTTGGTCCACCTGGAAGGTAAAAAAAGAAAAAAAAGAAAAAACCAGGCCGCAACGCAATAATTTTATTAACTTTGCAACAGAACATATAAACTTTAACTTTTTTAACTGAACATTAACGTGTTTGCTTACTGGTATGTTTTTTTTTTGTTTTTTTACCTTTATAGAACAAACCTCTCCTTCCCCATGGGTCAATGTGCAAAGCGCAAATCGCCCAAAGATGTGGCGAAGTGCGTTATGCACTTTGTCCCATGTGAAAGGAGACGTTTGCAGCAGCAGTGAGTGAATGGGCCCTAATAGCCCTGTGTGCCTGTCCTGGTGAGATGATCCCTATGCTAATAGTGTACCTGTGAGTGGTACTTCCGGAAACACTCTCCAAAGCATAGGGCAAGGTGGTCCGGACAGTCAGGACAGAAATAGCGGGTGTCACGCCTTATTCCACTCCTGCTACAGACACGACATCTTTTTCGGGGTGACTGTTGGGTTGAGGTACCAGGAACGACATTGGGGAAATGACACTCGTGTAGACGGCTAACTACACTGGTGGTTGGGGCCACGGAACCTCCTGGATACAGGAGGTTCTCGATGATCTCTTCCTGAAATTTGAGGAAGGATCCAGTTCTCCCAGCCTTACTGTAGAGAACAAAACTATTGTACAGAGCCAACTGAATTAAATATACAGACACCTTCTTATACCAGCGTCTGGTGCGTCGGGAAACTAAATACGGAGACAACATCTGGTCATTGAAGTCGACCCCTCCCATGTGGAGGTTATAGTCGTGGACTGAGAGGGGCTTTTCAATGACACGGGTTGCTCGCTCAATTTGGATTGTCGTGTCTGCGTGAATGGAGGAGAGCATGTAAACGTCACGCTTGTCTCTCCATTTCACCGTGAGCAGTTCTTCGTTACACAGTGCGGCCCTCTGCCCCCTTGCAAGACGGGTGGTAACGAGCCGTTGGGGAAAGCCCGCGCGACTAGTTCGCGCGGTACCACAGGCGCCAATCCGTTCTAGAAACAAATGCCTAAAGAGGGCCACACTTGTGTAAAAATTGTCCACATAAAGATGGTACCCCTTGCCGAATAAGGGTGACACCAAGTCCCAAACTGTCTTCCCACTGCTCCCCAGGTAGTCAGGGCAACCGACCGGCTCCAGGGTCTGATCTTTTCCCTCATAGACCCGAAATTTGTGGGTATAGCCTGTGGCCCTTTCACAGAGCTTATACAATTTGACCCCATACCGGGCGCGCTTGCTTGGGATGTATTGTTTGAAGCCAAGGCGCCCGGTAAAATGTATCAGGGACTCGTCTATGCAGATGTTTTGCTCTGGGGTATAAATATCTGCAAATTTCTGGTTGAAATGGTCTATGAGGGGCCGAATTTTGTGGAGCCGGTCAAAAGCAGGGTGGCCCCTGGGACGGGAACCGCAGGATGGCCTCAAAACGTGCCCTGGACATGGCAGCAGAGAACATGGGCATGTGATGAATCGGGTTCGTGGACCAATATGACCGCAATTCATGCTTTTTTGTCAGGCCCATGTTGAGGAGGAGGCCCAGAAAAGTTTTAAGTTCGGAAACTTGGACTGGTTTCCACCGGAAAGGCTGGGCATAAAAGCTTCCCGGGTTAGCGGTAATAAATTGTGTGGCATACCTGTTTGTTTCGGCCACAACTATGTCTAAAAGCTCCGCAGTCAAGAACAGCTCAAAAAATCCCAGGGCCGAACCGATCTGAGCCGTCTCAACCCGAACTCCAGACTGGGCAGTGAAAGGGAAAACTACAGGTGCGGCTGAAGTTGGGGACTGCCAATCAGGGTTTGCCAGCACCTCTGGGATTCTAGGGGCTCTACGGGCACGTCTTTGCGGTGGCTGCGACGGGGTCACTACTGCACGTGCCACCGTACCAGCTTCAACTGCCTTCTGGTGCTCGCTACTTCACCAGGTTGTACGGCAGTGCTGGTACTAGGTCCAGGGAGGGCTGGGCTGCTGGTGTATGCCTCACCACGTAATCCGACAGCACCAGCCCCACTCTGCTGCTCTTGAAGCGGATCCTGCGCAACCTGCGGTCTAGCGACACGGGGCCGGGTACGCCTGGTGGTATCAGGGACCTCAGCCTCCTCGTCCGAACTTTGGGTCAGAGAGCCACTGCTTTCTACAGGTTCGTATTCTGACCCGCTGGATTCATCAGATGAGGGTTCCCACTCCTCATCCAACTGGGTCAGAAGCCTGTAGGCCTCTTCAGAAGAATACCCCCTGTTAGACATGTGGGCAACTAAATTTCGGGGTATTCCCTGAGACTACCCAAGAAAAAAAAAGCAAGCCTGTCTTACAAAGGGGAGGCTAGCGAAGTACCGGAGGCCGCTGCGGTTGATAAAAAATATCAAAACAGATTTTTTTATCGCCGCAGTGCGTGTAAAGTGAATGTGCAGTGATCCAAAAAAAATTTTTTTTTTTGTCACTGTGGTGGGGCGGGTGTGGGCGAACGCACGTGTGGGCGACCGATCAGGCCTGATCGGGCAAACACTGCGTTTTGGGTGGAGGGCGAACTAAAGTGACACTAGTACTATTATAGATCTGACCGTGATCAGTTTTGATCACTTCCAGATACTATAAAAGTACAAATGCTGATTAGCGATACGCTAATCAGCGAATAACGGACTGCGGTGCGGTGGGCTGGGCGCTAACTGATCGCTAGCTACCTAACCAAGGGACCTAAACTATACCTAAAACCTAACGGTCAATAACAGTGAAAAAAAAAAGTGACAGTTTGCACTGATCACTTTTTTCTTTTCACTTGTGATTGACAGGGGTGATCAAAGGGTTAATTGGGGTTCAGGGGGGTGATCAGGGGCTATAGTGTAGTGTTTGGTGTACTCACTGTGAAGCCTGCTCCTCTGCTGGATCCAACCGACGAAAAGAACCAGCAGAGGAGCAGGCAGCCATATAACAGATCATATTTACAAATATGATCTGATATATGGCTCTGTGATTGGATTTTTTAAAAATCAGCAACCTGCCAGCCACGATCATTGGCTGGCAGGTTGCTGACGAAATACTCCTGTGCGAAATGCCGGCGCGAACTGCGCATGCGCGCGCGCATATTCGCGTCATCTCGCGTCTCGCGAGATGACGTGTATATGCGTGACTGTGCGCAGCGCTGCCACCTCCGGACCGCACATCTGCGTTAGGCGGTCCGGAGGTGGTTAAAGTAGGTGTGCTATGTCCAAATAAAGTCAAGTTACTGTTTTAACCCTCAAGGTGAAGTGTCGTCTCATTCTTGGGGGAGGATGCTGTTCCAGTTTGACTGCTAGGAGCGTAAACCTATTTGTATGGTTTCCTATTCCACTGTCTACAGCATTCATATGCTTGAGAGGATTTATATGCTTCTTCGGTTTGGTGATGGTGGTGTCTGCCAGAGTGCTTGGAGACCTCAGGAAATGCTAGGAGCATACAGCAACGGAGGTACTCAGTCGGGGTGCCAGGTGATCCGTTACATTGGTGGCAAGCAGTGGGATGGCGTCCTGGTGTGAGAGGAACAACACCCTGGAGACACAGGAATTATTATGGAGCGGCATAGAACCAGCGAGTCCCTGGACAACGCTCGAGGTAGGAAATGAATTTAACTGGAGGTTACAGAACCTCTTGGCACCACTGGTCAAGCCAATAGGAGAGTCAACCAGGTGGGACTGCAGAGAGAGCGCCCGACAAGAGATGTGGGAAGAAACCCTAGAAGGTGTCCAGCGTTGGCGAGGTGAGTGTCTTCCCAGCAAGGAGCAGCAGTTACAGGCCAGAGTGGCCCTACGGATACCTATGCTGGGAGAACAGGCCCAGGAGGAATTGGTGATGCAACTTAATTCACTGGCATGGAGGGAACTGGGTCTCGATGATGCATACCAAGCGCTACATTGGTACGTGGTTCAGCGGGTTCCCGGAATGGCCAAATTTGACAAACCCGAGGGCAAGGATTATAATGGCCCTGGCTTATTATGGGGGACCTTTGCAGAACCGGAATTTGGGAGTGCAGCAGAGTCACGGCTTTGGGACATATTTGACTACAGAGAGGCCGTGCTGGATCTCCCTATGGCCGAGGACCTAAGGCCAGACCTGATTGAACTAGCTGTCCAGGAATGGGAACTGGAGCAGGATTACCAGCACCTGTTCAGCTCCAGTCAGTCACCCTATACCCTGCAAGTACCACCAGAGCAGTGGGAGATCGAACAGAATTATGCAGACTTATATAATCAAGTGACACCGCCTGTCTCTAACCTGATGGGGCTTATGGACTGTATACCATTGGGAGCGGTGAGTTTCGTTCCCCCTCCCCAACAATTAAGCCCGTCATCAGGAGACTTGCATTCGGTACCTCCTACTCCCCAACCAGCTCCAGAAATGAGGGACCTTATCAACTGGTCCTGGGAAGACCCACAGATAGCAGGTGGAGATGGGACTGCGGTCTCTCTACCGGCCCTACAGGGATGCTGGGCAGTTGGCCCAGATCCCCAGCGGCAGAATATTCCACCGGGAGGGGAGAGTCTTGTTCCCCCTCCCCAGCGGCAGCCTAGCCCACCAAGGAGAGACAGTAAGCCCCACAACAGTGCAGATAGGACCGTAGTATCTGCACCTACACCACTGGGGATAGGGACAGTCTGTCCTGGTCCCCAACAGCAAGACAAAGTATTGGAAGGGGAGACAGTCGCTTTTCCCCTACAACAAGAGAGGGTGTAGCAGGGAGAGGAGCCTGTTACCTCCTCTCCCCACTGGCAGTCTACGGTTCAGGGAGAGGAGCCTGTTACCCCCTCTCCCCACTGGCAGGCTACGGTTCAGGGAGAGGAGCCTGTTACCCCCTCTCCCCAGCGGCTGAAAGTGTGTAAGGGAGAGGAGTTTGTTACCCCCTCTCCCCAGCGGCAGCCTAGCACACCAAGGGGAGACAGTAAGCCCCACAACAGTGCAGATGGGACCGTAGTCTCTGTACCTGCACCACTGGAGATATGGACAGTCTGTCCTGGTCCAAAACAACAGGACAATGTATTGGAAGGAGAGGCAGTCTGTTTTCCCCTACAACAAGGGAGGGTGTCGCAGAGAGAGGAGCCTGTTACCCCTTCCCCCCAGCAACAGCTTTGTTCCACCCTGGTTACCTTCCCCCCAAGCCATGGATCTACAACTGGGCACAAGTGGCAGGGGGCCATAGGGACAACTACACCCTTTGAGAAAAGCCGGCTGACTATCAGAGCCCCAGACCCTCAGGAGGTCTGGAGTCTGGATAGTCTCAATGGGAAAGGGGAGAAATGTGGCGGAACCCGCCTCGCCACTGGGCATTGGAGAGGACTGGCTACCCGCCTCCTACCTGCTGACTATGGCCCCTGGTAAATTTTTACGTTTGAATGCAATTTGGGCATATGTTATTTTATATTGCTGCTACTGGCCCTTTAAGGACCATCCGTGGACATATTATGACTTTTAGGAACAATGCCCTTTAAGACTGTGTAGCAGATTGCATTCAGGCTGTCTTAAATATTATGTATGTTAATATGGGTTCGGTTGGATTGTGTTGCGATGTATTGTGGACTGTGTGTGTCTTGCTCTTGGTGTGATGTTTGCTATGTTGGAGGCATTGCTGTTCTGTGCCTCTTCTCCTCCCTCTTTTTCCTGTCCCATTGGTCCCCCAACAAGGTGTTGTCTCAGGGACACTGGGAGACCAGTTTGAACCAGCTGCTCTGTCCCCCCTCAAATCTCCCATCAGCCCTTGCTATTGTCGGGCCCCACCCTTCCCTGTACCATAGTCCTCCATGTGCCCTATTGTATGTAAATGAGGCTGTGGGGGGGGGGGGGGTTAAAGTAGGTGTGCTATGTCCAAATAAAGTCAGTTCCTGTTTTAACCCTCAAGGTGAAGTGTCGTCTCATTCTTGGGGGAGGATTTATGATATGCTGTTCCAGTTTGACTGCTAGGAGCGTAAACCTATTTGTATGGTTACCTATTCCACTGTCTACAGCATTCATATGCATGCTTCTTCAGTTCGGTGATGGTGGTGTCTGCCAGAGTGCTTGGAGACCTCAGGAAACGCTAGGAGCATCCAGCAATGGAGGTACTCAGTCGGGGTGCCAGGTGATCCGTTACAGTTATAATGTCTTTTAGTTTCGACCCTGTATTAGTTAATTGGAGGTTATTTTGTCTATATCTATCCATTTGAACGTCCATTACATTATTGAAGTTTCCCATTACTAATAGCGGTTTGTCCCCTGCAGGTCTCTGGTCCAAAGGGAGGCGGTATATATACATTTGCTATAATCCATGCTCTACCTTCTATTATACAGTCCATAAAGACATATCGGCCTTCCTTATCTATAGCTGTATTTACTATTTTGATATCTACATTTCGGTGGATTAGTATACTCACCCTTCTTGCATATGATGAAAACACCAAATGGAGAGCGTACTGTATCCATGCCCTATTTACCCCTACTGTCGTCTCCTTTGTTAGATGTGTCTCTTGCAAGCAGACTATAGCAGGGAGAAACCTTTGAATTGCATCAAAAACTGCTACTCTTTTGGTTCCCCTGCCCAGTCCCCTAATATTCCATGAAATTGCTCTCATAGAATCCCCTCCAAAAATAAGTTGATAGCTATCCATTACTGAAAAATATATAAATGCAGACCCGGCGTAAAAAGAGGGGGGGGGGGGAGGGGTAACCAGGGGAGATGGAGTACAGGAAGAGACGAGCAGGAAAAAAATTAAAAATAAATAAAAATCCCCCCGTTGTTTCCCCCTCAGGAGTGCACGCCGCAGCAGCTTCCAAACCCTCCCTTACCCTCCCTTGCTGAATGGTCCAAGATACCATCTGGATCTGGCCCTCTCACTTGCATTACTCCCTCTCATTTAAACCCCCAGCCCTGTTCTCCTTAGCCTTTGATCTTTTCTTTCAGCCATTCTTCCACTGCCTCTGCTGTATCAAAGAACCAAGTTTTTTCCTCCCATTCGACCCTCAGCTTAGCTGGAAATATCATTGAGTACTTAACATTATTTATACACAATTTTTTTTTTTACATCAATAAAATGAGTTCTCTTTCTTATTGTTTCTTTCGCATAATCAGAAACAAAGCATTATACTTGTACCCCCATATTCCAACTTCCCTTTATTTCTTGACCTACGTAACACTTCTTCCTTATCTCTTACCTACAAAAAATTAATTATTATTGGACACGGTTTTGTTCCGGAGGGGGGTAGCCTTGTCAGCAACCTGTGAGCTCGCTCTATAAAGTTTTTATATTCTGAGATATCCTGGCCCAATTGTTCCCTTAACCAGGTTTGTATAAAACCGCAGGGGTCTTGTCCCTCCACTCCCTCCGGGAACCCCAGGCCTCTCAGGTTGGACCTCCTAGACCTATTTTCTAAATCCAGTAGTCTATTTTTAAGTACTGCATTTTCTTCCTTTAAAGTACATTCAGATGTCCTCTTCTCTACTTCTAATAATCTATCTTTATATTTTTGTAAATCCGTCCTGAGAAGCCCCACCGTTTCCTTAATGTTTCCAGTCTGGAGAGAGAGGGTCCTGTATTGCCAGGTTAAATTTTTTTATTTCTTGGAATATTTCCAGCAGACACAGTGCCTGCTTTGTCTGGATTAGGGCACCTCTCTCACCCTCTTTGAGGTGTTCTATACCTCTCTCCCCAGGCCGGGACTCACCGCCGGGTAGTGTCGTCATCACACCCTCCATCAACCCAGGGTCCCTTTCCTGAATTTGGGATATATCATCTTTCTTCTTTCTAGATGGGCTAATCTGTCCGCTTGTATTAATCAGTAGTTGTTGTTTAACTCTCTCTGCCCTCATAAACATTGGGGAAGTCAAGGTGTTTAATTCTGGATGGTTTCTACCCTTCTTTCCTGCCCCCTGTCTAGACATTTCTATATTATAAAGCAGAACAACAAAGAGGTTAGTACAGCCCCTTGGGCTCCTTACCAGGGCCATTTACATATCTATAAAATCATTTTTTTTTTACAGAATAAAAGGACACAGCGCTATGAGACAGGTATATTGCGGACATGTTAGCGGTGATCTAGCTGTGCATGTCCGCAACTCTAAGCTAAAACGAGGTGACAGAATCCCTTTAAATAAAAAGTAAAAAAAAAAAAAAAAAATATATATATATATATATATAATAAAAAAATAAACATATTAGGTATCGCCACGTCCGAAAAAGTCAGAATTATTAAAATATCCCAAAAATATCTCCTATGCAGTGAATGCCGTAACAGAAAAAAAAACATGCGATTTGCCATTTTCCCCACGGGTTCAGGTGGCGCCGATGTCATCACGTCGATCCAGGAAGTGGAAGATAAGAAGGGAGAATGTCGGTGCATAAGAGTTCATCCCTTCTACAGTAGAGCAGTGTGTCTTCCTCTCAGGAGAATGTCTTCACAGGCGGAGAATAAACCCACTTGCAAGGCCACTGACACCTCCAGCCCGGTAAGCCTCCTCCCGGAGCTTGATGTTTTATAGCTTCTTTTATCCGTCCTCCCTTGCAATACACAGGGGATTATTGGTTACTCCTCTTCTTGGGTGATGGCTCTCTATTTTTGGCTCTGTATTTTTTTTTTTGATCGGCTCCCCTCCTCTTGCTTAGGTTTTATATATAGGGTAGGGAGAGCATGAAGAGGAAAGGTTCTTTGTGTAAAAAAAAGGGCTCTCTGCTTATTCCAAAAAGTCACTATGCTCAAAATGTATCAACAAAGTGGTCTCTGAAGAAACTCCTTTTCTAGTAGAGAGCTTAAGAGCCATGATTAAAGAGGAAGATGGTGCAGCAGTTAAAGCAAAGCTATCTGCCTTTTCTCCTAAAGCTTCCACTTCTAAAGCTATGATACTGGAGGAGAAGGCATCTGATGGTGATGAAGGAGAAATTTCTTCTGATACAGACTCTAATGTCTTGGAGAAGGTCTCGGGGTGCCCACTTTGTTCCATTGAGGATACGGAATCGCTGTTAAAAACTATCAGGGCCACGATAAATTTGGAAGAATCCAAAGAGCCTCTTTCTGTTCAAGACCAAATGTTCCTGGGACTTGCGGACAGGAAAAGATAGGTTTTTCCTGTTCATAGTAATATTAAGACACTTATATTAAATGAGTGGAAAGATCCTGAAAAGAGGCAAGCTGCATCTAAGATGTTTAAAAGGAAGTATACTTTTTCTGAAGAGGATTCTAGTTCTTGGGATAAACCTCCAAAAGTTGATAGCTCCGGTAGCAAGTATATCCAAAAAGTCCTCTCTACTGTTTAAAGATCTGGGTCTGCTGAAGGACCCAATGGATAAAAAATGTGAATCTCTCCCAGGGAGGATATCCTTGCTTCCATCCCTGTACTGGTTTCTTGTTCAACCCTGAGAAGTCCGCCTGTCCTTCCTCCCAATGACGCAAGAAGTCCTGTGGGGGGGAGACTGAAGCAGTTCGGATTGGCCTGGCAAAAATTCGAGCCTTGCCTTGGGTGCTCTGCACTTTCACCGTGGGTTACCGTTTAGAGTTTTCGGAAATCCCACCCAACAGGTATCTTGTAAATACAAGATTGAGAGGAGAAAGCAGAAGGAACAGGGAAAGGGCTTTTACTATCTTCCTGGTCAAAAAGCCAAATGGTTCCTTCCATGCTATAATAAATCTCAGAAATCTGAACAGGTACATTGTGTACAAGAGATTCCCGTAAGGGACTGTTCATGGTGACGATAGACCTCTCAGATGCATATTACCATGTACCAATTTACGTGAATTATCAAAAATATTTGAGAATGGCGGTATGGTTCCAGGGGAGGTTGCTTCATTTTCAATTTCAGGTGCTTCATTTCGGTCTGTGCTCTGCACCGAGAATCTTTACAAAGATTGTGGCAGATGTATCGAACTTCTGGCAGGAATTGTATTGGTACCCTACTTGGACAGCTTCCTAATCTCGGCTCCAACGGAGAAGCACCTGCTGGTTCAACTTCAGACAGTATTAGAAACTGTAATGGATCTCCTGGCACCCCGACCGGGTACCTCCGTCGATGGATGCTCCTAGTCCTTTCCGAGGACTCCAAGCACTCCACTTGACACCGTACGCACTGCAGACCCCACGAACCGCCGAAGCTTGGTTGAGGTCTCACCGTCTCCTAACCACCCTGGACCTACGACAAGGCTCCAGGCTCCAGTGGGTGAACCTCTCCTACATCCAGAGAGCAGGAACAGCTCTTACAAGAGCTAGTAGTTATGCCAGGGGAGTATAGAAAATCTTCAGCGTATAGCAATCCCCCAGTGTCGATCAGTTACCCAAACACCAGCCTCAACTTGGTAAAGGGTAAAACAGGAACTCTATTTGAACACACAAGCATTGATTTATACACATCTTCCAAGAAGGTTACCACCCACAGGTTTTAGTAAAAACAGCCAATAACCACGTACACAGACACTCCCACACAAAATCCTCCCCTCTGCCTGTGATGCAATCAACAAAATACAATTACCAATAACACAAAGGCTACAACCCACCTAGAATCCTCCCCTCTGCCTCTGATATAATCATGGTACACCATGGTTAACATAATCATCACAGGCTGGCGAATACACAATGTCTTCTGTCCTGGAGACAACCGAGACGTAATACAATTATCTCTCAGGACAAAGGACATAGTCATTTAACATCCCAAAATGGCACAAATTAGAACAGGGGTTCAAGTTAGTACAAGTCCTTTGTGAACAAAGGAAGCCTGGCTGATGAGAGGGCCCATAATCCTGGGGCAAGAGGCTGGTAGCCAGGCCCCTCCAAAACCCAGTAGCGAGGTTGGTTTCGCCACACACACTCTTTTAGATGTAGGTTGGATAATACATTTTCAGAAGTCAAATCTTCTTCCCGAACAGAGGAGGATATTTTTAAGGGTTCTTCAGGATTTTCAGATGTCATCTTTTCCCCCCTTACAGAAATGGGAAAATTTGATTCAGAAGATGCTAAAGTTTCAGTGATTGAACAGAGCCCCAATCAGGGAAATCATGACAATTCTGTGCCTCATGACAGCTACCATTCCGTCGGTGAAGTGGTCACAAGCCCACTCGAGAGTTCTTTAGTCTTTCCTGTTACAGTCCTGGGACAGAAGGCAGGCATCTTTGAACAAAGGAGTAATAATTCCATCCAAGATAAAAAGGCCTCTCTGTCATGGTGGGTCAGACAGGCAAATCTATCCTGGGGAGTGGAATGGCGGCAGACAAATCAACTAGTAATCACAACAGATGCGAGCAAGCAAGGTTGGGGAGCGCACATGAATGAGGCCGTGAAGCAAGGATTGTGGCAGATAGAGCTAAAGTACGCATCTTCCAACATGAGAGAATTAGGTGCGGTTTGCCAAGCCCTAAAAGCATTTGCTCCCTTTATCCGCCTGAACCACGTGAGAATTCTATCAGACAATACCACCGCTGTGGCTTATCTAAACAAACAAGGGGGGACGAGAAGTTGTTCTCTCTTTGTGATAGCGAGAAGGATCTTTATCTGGGCCGAAGATAATTTACTTTCCCTTTCTGCCATTTGTGAAAGGAAAAGAAAATGTAAAGGCAGATTTTTTAAGCAGGAAAAAGCTAAGAGAGGGAGAATGGAGTCTTAATTCGGAGGTATTCAATCAGATCTGTATGAGATCAGCCTATTTGCTTCAAAGAAAAACAAGAAGATGGAAAAATTCTACTCCTTGTCCTTCTGGGATCAGTCTCTACAACTGGATGCTTTATCGATTCCTTGGCCCAGGGGTCTCCTTTATGCTTTTCCTCCATTACCGCTAATTTCCAAGGTGTTAACAAAGATCATAGAAGAGGGAGCTCAGGTCATCCTGATAGCAATCTTTTTCCCCAGGAGGGTCTGGTTTCCTGTAGTTAGGGGATTAGCGGGAGAAGATTATTCTTCCTCTCCGACCAGACCTCTTGTCTCAGGGTCTGGTACTTCATCCCAAAGTTTCTCAGCTCCATCTGACGGCCTGGGGGTTGAGTGGGCCATTTTGAAAAAGAAAGGCCTCGCGGAGGCAGTCATTAACACTTTAAATGCGGAGCAGAAAACCAGTGACCTCAAAAATTTACTTGAGATCTTAGGAAGCCTTTTGACAATTCGGGGAAGATGCCTGGGACTCCTCCATGCCTCCAGATATAAAATTGATCTTGGATTTCCTGCAAACAGGCCTTGACAAGGGTCTGAGAGTGAGTACACTGAAAGTTCAGATGATGGCTCTGAGAGCCTTTATGGAGGCAAAGTTAGCAGATGTGGACTTATTCAGATTTTTTAAGGGGGCAAGTACGATTCGTCCTATTTTTAGATGCTTTGTTCCTTCCTAGGACTTAAATCTGGTCTCCTCCCCTTCGAGCCGATCAGTGATATCTCCCTGAAGATCTTGACCCTTAAGACCCTTTTTTGTTAGCCATTACAATGGCTAGACGAGTGGGGGAGATTCAGTTTTTTTTCAATTCTTCTGCCTTACTTAACAGTTCTTGAGGATTGTTTTGAGACATTCTCCTGAATTTCTCCCTAAGGTTGTTTCTAGATTCCATTGTCAACAAGAAATCTCTCTTCCTTCCATTTGTTCCCACGCGGTTTTGAAAAGGAGAAGTTGTTCTAGAACCTGGACGTCAGGAGATGTATCCTTCAATATTTAGAACTAAAAATTAAAAATTAAACTATTTCGACTAAGGACCTCAGGAAGTCGAATCAATTGTTGATCCAATAGCTTGGAATCAATCAGGGAAATGCGGCAAGCAAGGCATCCATTGCTCGGTGGATTAAGTCTTGTATTTGTTTCTAACAAGAGGGGAATTTCTCCTCCTGGTTTAAAGGCTCACTCCTTTAGCGCATTGGCCGCTTCTTGGCCGGAGGGTGCCTCTGCTTCCCTTAACGACATTTGTCGGGCTGCCACCTGGTCGAGTCCCTGTACCTTTTTAGACACTATAAGTTATATGTCTTAGCCAGCAAAGACTTATCTTTTGGCAGGAAGGTTTTGTCTGCGGTAGTCTCCCCCTGATTGTTTCTCTGTTTTTCCTCCAGGTGGTGCCGTTGTGGAGGCATGGGGAAAAGATGAAAATTACTCTTACCGGTAATTGGATTTTCCTTTAGCCTCCACAACGGCACAAGGAATTCCCACCCAGGTATTCTCTATTGAGATAGTAATTTTTTGGTTCTTTCATGTAACTGGATCAAGTTATTTTGGTTTCTGTTATGTTTCAACAGTTATTAAACTGTGGCATCTACCTCTGAGTCCTAGGTTATTAACTGGAGAAGGTAGGAGGGAGACGGCCTTTTATTGGCTGATCTCACAGTTGTTTCCTGTCCTTGTAAAAGCGGGGTTCCCTCCAGGTGGTGCCGTTGTGGAGACTAAAGGAAAATCCAGTTACCGGTAAGAGTAATTTACATCTTTTTTAGTCACCTTGTCCCCCCCCAAAAATAGGATGGGACTGTACTATTATGGACATTCCATAAAATGTGGAATGCACACAGCTTTTTTTGCGTTTTATTTTTTTCCCATGGTACCGAGTATCGCAATACTTTTTTATGGTATCAAAATTTTGGTTTCGTGACAACACTAATTGGAAATGAAGGCAAATCTGCCATAGTTTTTAAGTTAGTTAAAAATGACATGATGACCTCAGGTTAGTACAATTATGGCGATACCAAATTTATATTTTTCCATTTCATCCTCCATGACAGTACCAAACTGAGATGACTCTTCTCCAACCAGAGAAGACCAGTCTCTTCTTGTCCCTTCCAGGTGGGGTGAGGCCTTTATCACAGCAGTGCAGGGGCAGTTTTTTATTGTTACAGATGCCTATTTGAACAGTGAGGATGCAGATAGTGGTACCTGTGACTGCTACTGCAGCCCTATATGTTTAGCTGAACTCTTCTATCCCTCTGTGCATCATGCTGGGGATGTTATATGAAGTGCGGACACTCAGGGAGTCGATCTGTTTAGTATTGCGCCCTACGCTATCCGACTGGTTTGGTGCTAGTGGATGACATTGAAAGGGAGCCTCTGACAGCTGGCTATGTGATACCAGAGAGATTGCTTCCGGCGTGGTGCTATGCTGTCAGCATGGAGATCTGTCTCGGTCATATAGTTGTAAGTGTCTTGGTCTTCTCAATGGTGTAATGACTAATCTCTCTTATGTCTTTTCTCTGTGTGCATGTACATTGACGAAGACAGCAAGTTTCTAAAGTTAGGAAGTGTGCAATTAGTCTGACAAAACTGGCTCATATGTGTGTAAGTTATGCCAGAATTGTACTAGTAACACTGCAAGAGATATAGGGGGAGATTTATCATACTGATGTAAAGTAAAACTGGCTTAGTTGCCCATAGAACCAATCAGATTCAACCGTTCATTTTCCAAAGAAACTGTGAAAAATTAAAGGTGGAATCTGATTGGTTGGTATGGACATGTGCTGCCACGCAGCTTTTACTGTCTAGCAGTTGTTATTACATGTTATGTTACTATATTATTTGGTATGATCCTTACACCCCTGCTGTTTATGGCTAGTTGGTTGTTCCCACCCTCCATTTCCTGCTGTAACTCCATTTTGTATAGTTGTTGTGAAGAGACTGCAGAGTGATGGAGCTGTGTAACTTCATTAGAAATTTACCTATGAAAAGGCCTCTATGTTCATTTCCTTGCTACCTTGAAGCATAAAGAAGCTTTGGAAAACACCTCTGGAGTCTTTATTCATTGAGTAAGCTATCTGTTAAAGTGATCATTCAACCTGCCGCATACATCCTTACAGACTGGGTCTACAAGAAGCTTGTCGCAGGTACAACCGATGCTGAGACAGAATAGTAAATTTCTAGAAGAATCCATCACATGGCTATCTCTGCAGCCTCAGAAACGTGAGTAACCACGCGCCTGTGTGAAGAACTAACTCCCTAAGACAGGAAGCCATCTTCAGGCTGTGCACTGAAAGTTCAATGCCTGTGTGTCACTGCCGCAGTCACCAGAAGCATTACACTGCATATGAAGCTAGCCACCTACTGAATGCTCCATAACTGTTACAGCCTTTACTGCCAGGGATTGCTGGTCTGTGCTGTGGACCCATTTCCCTAGTAATACCAGCTTATACAAGTTTTGCCTTTATTGGGGAGCCATAAGTACCTTTTGAACTGTGCAAGGACTGTGTATCATAGCTATATAAAGTCCCAAGGATTCATCATTGTCAAGCTGTTTGGGTTGTGAATCCAATACCTGAATCTACTGAAATACTGTATATTCCTGCCTGTATAAAGTGATAGTGAACTGTGCATTGAGCTAAGCTATCCAGTCTGAACCAGTTGCAGCACTAGCTGGCTCATTGTCACAAATATCCAGCTCCTCAGCTCAGCCTGCTTACTAACAGAAGTCACTACCTACAGAGCTGAGCTCTGGCAGATTTCTAACAAGACATCAAAACTACAGCACTTGTCATTATGTCTGACAGAGATCCCACAGAGTTACCTGTATTTAATCAAGATAAAGCAAACTCCTTACTTCATTCTGCTTGTCCTGTTAGAGCCCCTCATCCGTCCTTGAAGGCAAGGGAGGCTTATGAAGCAAGTAAGGAAGAAACATCTAGTAACCTGACTGCATTATGGGAGTAGACTTTAAGTTGTATAACAGCCACTAATGAAACTAGCAACAATTCTGAGCAATTGAACACTGCTCTCTCAAGGGTTAAGAAGGCATTTGAGAACTATAAAATACTTTCTGAGAAGTACTATTCCCTATTGTCTCATTCCAACATAGAGGAAGCTGCATTGGAATTAAAGGACTTTACTTCCACTGACCAGCAGAGGCATAGCACATATCTTGAAGCAAAGGCACAGATAGAAGGTAGATTAGCACAGCTACATGAAACTACATCCTGTAAATATGCTTCTTCCAGACACTCAGGAAAATCATCTAGATCTGCCCGCTCCTATCATAAATCCTCTTCTAAGTCACTGCGGTCCTGCTCTGTAAGGTCAACACTGAGCGACCAAATAGTCAAAGCTCGCCAGAAGGTTGCAGCAGTCCAGGTTCAAGCCGCCTGTTCTGAAAGAGAAGCAGCCATCAAAGCAGAAGCTAAACGCATTCAAGCAGAAACAGATGCTCAGCTAGAAATCCTTCAGAAGAATAAAGAAAAAGAAGTAGCCTTAGCTGAATTATCTGTCTTGGAACAAGCCCTTTTGGAAGAAGAAGGAGCAGCTTGTCCCAACTTGGCTGCTTGTCAGGACCCTGTTGAAAGGACCCTCCAGTTTGTCTTAACCCAGAACCATGACAATACAGTCCCACCTACAGTTGGAGATTCTTCTCATAATCATCCAGCAAGTGGATCAGAAGGCAACGTGTTGCCAAATCAAGCTGGTCAACTACACACACCTACTAACAGAGACACTCCACAACTACCGCATGTCACAAAATCAAGTGAATCAACCTACGCAGCTCATGTGCCACCACAACCCTATGTGAATAGAGATTACAAAGGCACAGCAGAAGACTACAGAATGAACTCTATACCCCCTGTGATACAGCTCTCTTCAGCTTCAAATGCTCAGAGACCTTCAGACGACAGACCCTTACCTAGTTTGAACCCATCTGCAACACCTTTCTCTCCACCTACCAGCCAACATCTGATACCAACCATGGTCCAAGTCGGTGCACCGTCAGTATCCCCTGTGGCTATAAAACCCGAAAGCACTGATGCTGCAGAGTTCAGCAAATACACTACGTGCAGAATTATTAGGCAAATGAGTATTTTGACCACATCATCCTCTTTATGCATGTTGTCTTACTCCAAGCTGTATAGGCTCGAAAGCCTACTACCAATTAAGCATATTAGGTGATGTGCATCTCTGTAATGAGAAGGGGTGTGGTCTAATAACATCAACACCCTATATCAGGTGTGCATAATTATTAGGCAACTTCCTTTCCTTTGGCAAAATGGGTCAAAAGAAGGACTTGACAGGCTCAGAAAAGTCAAAAATAGTGAGATATCTTGCAGAGGGATGCAGCACTCTTAAAATTGCAAAGCTTCTGAAGCGTGATCATCGAACAATCAAGCGTTTCATTCAAAATAGTCAACAGGGTCGCAAGAAGCGTGTGGAAAAACCAAGGCGCAAAATAACTGCCCATGAACTGAGAAAAGTCAAGCGTGCAGCTGCCAAGATGCCACTTGCCACCAGTTTGGCCATATTTCAGAGCTGCAACATCACTGGAGTGCCCAAAAGCACAAGGTGTGCAATACTCAGAGACATGGCCAAGGTAAGAAAGGCTGAAAGACGACCACCACTGAACAAGACACACAAGCTGAAACGTCAAGACTGGGCCAAGAAATATCTCAAGACTGATTTTTCTAAGGTTTTATGGACTGATGAAATGAGAGTGAGTCTTGATGGGCCAGATGGATGGGCCCGTGGCTGGATTGGTAAAGGGCAGAGAGCTCCAGTCCGACTCAGACGCCAGCAAGGTGGAGGTGGAGTACTGGTTTGGGCTGGTATCATCAAAGATGAGCTTGTGGGGCCTTTTTGGGTTGAGGATGGAGTCAAGCTCAACTCCCAGTCCTACTGCCAGTTTCTGGAAGACACCTTCTTCAAGCAGTGGTACAGGAAGAAGTCTGCAAGGTAAGAAAAACATGATTTTCATGCAGGACAATGCTCCATCACACGCGTCCAAGTACTCCACAGCGTGGCTGGCAAGAAAGGGTATAAAAGAAGAAAATCTAATGACATGGCCTCCTTGTTCACCTGATCTGAACCCCATTGAGAACCTGTGGTCCATCATCAAATGTGAGATTTACAAGGAGGGAAAACAGTACACCTCTCTGAACAGTGCCTGGGAGGCTGTGGTTGCTGCTGCACGCAATGTTGATGGTGAACAGATCAAAACACTGACAGAATCCATGGATGGCAGGCTTTTGAGTGTCCTTGCAAAGAAAGGTGGCTATATTGGTCACTGATTTGTTTTTGTTTTGTTTTTGAATGTCAGAAATGTATATTTGTGAATGTTGAGATGTTATATTGGTTTCACTGGTAAAAATAAATAATTGAAATGGGTATATATTTGTTTTTTGTTAAGTTGCCTAATAATTATGTACAGTAATAGTCACCTGCACACACAGATATCCCCCTAGAATAGATATCCCCCATAAAAAACTACTTCCAAAAATATTCAGCTTTGATATTAATGAGTTTTTTGGGTTCATTGAGAACATGGTTGTTGTTCAATAATAAAATTAATCCTCAAAAATACAACTTGCCTAATAATTCTGCACTCCCTGTATATGATTCGACGAGAGTTGATTACTATTGGACTGTCTAGATTTGATGACCGCCCAGAGAACTACAGAAGTTGGAGATCTACATTTAAGGCGGTAACCAAGAACTTAGACATTGAACCTCAAGCAGAACTCGACTTACTAATAAAGTGGTTGGGGCGTCAATCTTCAGAACAAGTAAAGAGACTTAAATCTGTTTACATTTATAACTTTAAAGCAGGCCTTGATGCTGCCTGGGAACGTCTAGAACAAGACTATGGGAGCCCCGAAGTCATTGAATCTGCCTTATTCCAGAGACTAAACGACTTTCCTAAGATCTCTGTTAAGGACAATCATAAGCTTAGAGAGTTAGGTGACCTCCTTCATGAACTTGAAATTGCTAAGTTAGATCCTAGTTTACCAGGTCTTAACTATTTAGACACTGCTCAGGGAGTAAATCCTATTGTAGCAAAGTTGCCTTGTCATCTTCAGGAAAAGTGGACTAGTGTAGGATCAAATTATAAGTATGAACATCATGTTTCCTTCCCTCCCTTTTTTTATTTTGCAGAGTTCGTGCGGAAGGTTGCAAGGTCCAAGAATGACCCAAGCTTTTTCTATCCAGATACAACCACCATTCCTTTAACTACTTCAAGGGGTATTGCCACCAACAGTCAATTTAAGAATTTAAAGCATCCTATTGCCGTGAGGAAGACCGCGATAGCATCCGTCTTGGCTACAGACATTAAGGCTAGCAATCTTAATCAACAGTGTCCTATTCATAATGCGCCACATTCTCTCTCCAAATGTCGTGCATTCAAGGATAAGCCTATTGAAGAACGCAAGTCATTTCTCAAAGAGCATAATATCTGTTTCAAGTGTTGTGCATCCTCCGATCATTTAGCTAGAGACTGTAAGATCGCCATCAGATGTTCCCTGTGTAACAGTGCCAAACATGTGGACGCTCTTCATTCAGACCTGTTCAAAAGGAAACCTTCACCCGGCAGCAACCCCAAGACTACATCAGATGATGGCGGGGAGAGAACTGAGCAACGTGCCAACCCCGTAACCACAAGGTGTACAGAGGTATGTGGAGAAGGGCTTCATAGCAAATCTTGTGGCAAGATATGTCTTGTAAGGGTTTTTCCTGAAGGATGTCCACAAAATTCCATAAAAATGTATGCCATACTCGATGATCAGAGCAATCGCTCATTGGCCAGTACAGAATTCTTTGACCTATTCAACATTCATGGAGAGACCTGGTCCTATACCTTGCAGACATGTGCAGGAAAGATCAATACTTCTGGAAGAAGAGCCCATGGCTTCATAGTGGCATCAGAATATAAGGACATAGAGTTTCCTCTTCCAACTCTAATCGAATGTGATCAGCTACCGAACAATAGAGAAGAAATCCCCACACCAGAGGTTGTCCGTCATCACCCTCATTTGAGCCACATTGCTGACTACATTCCACTTCTTAACAAGGATGTTAAGATTTTGATTCTACTAGGGAGAGACATTCCTAGAGTTCATAAAATAAGAGAGTTATGTAACGGTCCAGATAATGCTCCTCAGGCCCAGAAACTTGATCTTGGATGGATGATAATAGGAGAAGTCTGTTTAGATCAATCTTAAGAGCTCTTGGATGTAGCTTCCTACAAAACTAGTGTTGCCTATTGGTCGATGAAATGTCCATTGCTCTATTATGTGAAGGAAAGACTTGATTTTAAAAGCGAAGTCCCATATCAAGCACTCCAAGGTATAAACTGCAAGCTCACTTCTCAGAAGGACCTTGGTGATTCAGTGTACCAGACTACTTGTGATGACAACAAGATTGCCCCTTCAGTCGAAGACAAGGAGTTCATCAAGATTATGGATGAAGAGTTCTTCAAGGACAATTCCAACAGTTGGGTAGCTCCATTACCCTTCCGAGTACCAAGGCTTACTCTCCCTAACAATCGACAACAAGCTTTAACCAGATTTGCTGCACTTAAGAAAACTCTCTGTAACAAACCTGAGATGCAAGAGCACTTTCTAGAATTTATGCAGAAGATTTTAGATAACCTTCACGCTGAGCCAGTACCAGACCTTATGGAAGGTGAAGAATGCTGGTACCTTCCATCCTTTGGCGTCTACCATCCTCGTAAACCGTGGCAAATCAGAATAGTCTTTGACTCAAGCGCTCAGTTCCAGGGAACCTCTTTAAATAACGTTCTTCTAACTGGTCCAAATCTAACGAACAACCTTGTAGGAGTGTTGATGCGGTTCAGGAAGGAACCAATTGCTGTGACAGCTGACGTCCAACAGATGTTCCACTGTTTCATAGTCAAAGAGGACCACAGAAATTATCTCAGGTTCTTGTGGCACCGCAACAATGACATTAATGATCAGGTGATAGATTATCGCATGAGAGTCCATGTCTTTGGAAATAGTCCATCTCCTGCCGTGGCAACTTATGAACTGAGAAGAACAGCGCAGGAAGGTGAAAAGGAATTCTGATCTGACACCAGGCAATTTATTGAGAGAGATTTTTATGTAGACGATGGCCTGAAATCCTTTTCAACACCTGAAGAAGCCGTCAATCTGATAAAAAGAACTCAACAGCTCCTGTAGACTGCTAACTTAAGGCTTCATAAGATTGCATCTAATAGCAGTGAAGTAATGAGGTCTTTCAATCCAGAAGATCATGCTAAGGATTTGAAGGATTTGGACTTGGGAGTAGATACCCTACCCACTCAAAGGAGTCTCAGTCTTCTCTGGAATATTACTTCAGATACATTCACCTTTCAGGTCTCTGACGCCAAGAAGCCATTCACCAGACGTGGAGTCCTGTCAACTGTTAATAGCCTTTACGATCCCCTAGGCTTTGTGACTCCAGTTACCATCCAAGGGAGATCCATACTTCGCCAGCTTACTAAGAGAGTGACAGATTGGGATGCCCCTCTGCCAGTAGACCTACTGCCTAAATGGGAGAAATGGAGAAACTCCATGAAAGTACTGGAAGAACTTAATATCCCACGCTGCTATTCACCCACTTCAATTTCAAGAAGTCTGAGGAAAGAGATTCACATCTTTTGTGATGCATCTACCGAGGCTATAGCGGCTGTGGCTTATCTCAAGATCATAGATCCCTCCGGGAGATCCTATGTCGGTTTTCTACTAGGAAGAGCCAAGTTAGCTCCAAAACCTGCTTACACTATTCCAAGATTAGAATTGTGTGGCGCAACCCTAGCTGTCAAAGTCGCAGAATTCCTGCAAGATGAAAAGGACATATATAAACGTCAATGGAGATACGCTCAATACCTTGCAGATTGTTTCTGGGACAGATGGAGGAAGGAATACCTCACACTTCTTCAAAGACGTAAAAAGTGGCAAACCCAGAAGCCTAACTTAAAGGAAGGGGACCTGGTCCTGCTAAAAGACCAGCAAGCTCACCGGATCCAGTGGCCAGTTGGACTTATTACAAAGGCCATTACTAGTAATGATGGAAGAGTCCGAAGTGTGGAAGTCAGGATCTTTAAGGATGGGGCATCAAAAACCTTCCTGAGACCAGCCACCGGGACAGTCTTAATTATGCCCGCTTCCAAAAATTCTGATTCAACGTTATGTGAAGGAGTCACTTAAGACCTTTAATATAGCTAGCTTATAGACTTGAGAAGGTTAAATAGCATGTTACTGTATGCAATGTTAATAGTATGTTAAAAGGAAATAATGTAGTATATAGTGGTATCTCACGATACCAGCCGGGGAGTGTGCTGCCACGCAGCTTTTACTGTCTAGCAGTTGTTATTACATGTTATGTTACTATATTATTTGGTATGATCCTTACACCCCTGCTGTTTCTGGCTAGTTGGTTGTTCCCACCCTCCATTTCCTGCTTTAACTCCATTTTGTATAGTTGTGAAGAGACTGCAGAGTGAGGGAGCTGTGTAACTTCATTAGAAATTTACCTATGAAAAGGCCTCTATGTTCATTTCCTTGCTACCTTGAAGCATAAAGAAGCTTTAGAAAACACCTCTGGAGTCTTTATTCATTGAGTAAGCTATCTGTTAAAGTGATCATTCAACCTGCCGCATACATCCTTACAGACTGGGTCTACAAGAAGCTTGTCGCAGGTACAACCGATGCTGAGACAGAATACTGATGTAAAGTAAAACTGGCTTAGTTGCCCATAGAACCAATCAGATTCAACCGTTCATTTTCCAAAGAAACTGTGAAAAATTAAAGGTGGAATCTGATTGGTTGGTATGGACAACTAAGCCAGTTCTACTTCACACCAGTTTGATAAATCTCCCTCTATATCTCTTGCAATGTTACTAGTACACTCCTGACATAACTTACTCACTCACTTGTTTTAAAAGAGGAATTAAGAGACGTTGATTAAGCAGCAGATGCACTTAACTATTGCTGAAAATCCTGGCTCTGAACCTAATCCATCCTCCTCTAAGTGTAGAGAGACCAAGATGGTTAGGTCTGATTTTTCCTCTTTAACTCAGACTCAGAGGTGAATCTCGTGATTCTGATGGTTCTTCTGGGTCAGATTCTGAGTAGGGATGAACAAATCGACTTTGAATGAAACATCCAAAGTCGATTCGCATAAAACTTTGTTTGAATACTGTACGGAGGATTCTAAATAATTAATCAAGACTGATAGAGCAACCATTAATTTATCAGATGATAAAATTCAAAGAACAATTCCGGATGAAATGTTCAGCGGTCATGAACAGATGGAAAAGAGAGTTTTTACCTGTTCATAAAAACCTTTATACATTAAATAAAAGGGAATGAAAGGTCCCAGATAGAAAACTTTTCATTCCCAGGACTGTTCAACGTAGATTACCCTTTGATGAGGAGAATTGTTAACAGATTTCCCTAAGGAGGAAGACTTTGAGAAGGCAGTGGCGATGCTGAGAGCATTGGGGACTTTTCTCTTCTTTTCCTAGGCCGTGTGATGACACTTTCATGGAGCAGCTCTGCTCCATTCAATTAAATGGGGCCAATGGTGATACCAAACACAGCCGTTATACAATTTATGGCACTGTGCTTGGTGAGCTGCAAGAAGGCAGCGGCACTCACAGGAGCTTCACAGCCTTTTGAAACAGCTGATCAACATTTTAGGTATGCGAACCCCCACTGACCAGTTACTGATGACCTTTTAAAAGATCCTATGCATCGGTCAAAACGCTTCAGATATGTTTCAAAGGAGGAATACTGCTTTTATTGTTTGTATATGAAGAAATAAAGACTTTGCGGATTTTACTTGCTGGATCAAACTCTTTTCTTTATAAAAAGGTGGATGCCTGTCTTAAAAAGATCTTGGGAGACGGTATCTGCCTTATTTAAGACTAATTTTGTATCCTTTTCAGTAGCTAGATCCCTTAAAAGATGGTTTGTGCAGCTAGAGTCTTTATTAAATAAAATATTTCTTATGATACTTTGTAACATTATTTTCCTCTTTTACCGAAGGCCATAGATTTTCTCTCTGATGTCATAGGACAGTGGTGTCAAACCTATGGCACGCATGCAGGGACGGAGTATAGACAGGCTGTTTAAATGTGAGGCACAGTGATGCTCCCTGGCTGGCAGATTGTCTGCCCTCCACTAGATCTGTGTGGGTCGTCGGTAACATTGCCGTGCGCCTGAAGGAGTGCTGAGTATGTCAGACACTATGCTGTAACACTTATGTTGTCCTTTTCATACCCATAGTATTTGAGTGTACAAAGTAACTCGTCTTGTAGGATACTCACATATAGGTCACTACTGAGACCACCAAGTCAAGTATCCAATGCCTTTGGCTGAAAAAAACCCATATCATCAGTCTTCCTCCACCCAACGTGACAGTTCCTTCAATTTTTCGATCCGTTAGCCCCCTTTTCCCTTGTTTCTTTCAGACTCATTTGCACCCATCAGAGCCCAGTCTATTGACTTTTGTTTCATCGCTCCAAATTTCATCGCTCCATTTCCAATCTTCTACTGTCTAATGTTTGTACTTTTTTGCAAACTTAAGCAGAAGCATCTTATGACGACATTGTTTGATATGTGCTATATTACTGACGACATTGTTTGACATGTGCTATGCTAGTCAGGACACTGTTTGACATGTGCTATGCTAGTTAAGACACTGTTTGACATGTACTGTGCTAGTGAGGACCCTCACATGTGCTATGCTACTAACGACATTGTTTGACATGCTCTGCTAGTGGGGACACCCCTAAATACAGTATTTTAGTTATAAAATAATGGTTTTATGATATTGTTTATACTTGGTTAAGTCAAAAATTTATGGACTAGCTACCAGGACCAATTCAGGAAAGAGATCCTCCAGCAAGGCTGCACTGGGTCGGGCCCACTCAAGAAAAGGCGCTATATAATCAAAGAACAACTAGTGTTCCTTCGTGATGTAATGCACCTGCGCCAGAAAGTATAAATATAATCATATATTATAATTATATATTGAAAAATGCTTGGTTATGGTTAGGAAATTACTGTATAAGATTTCAATAATCCATATTTGCCCTTTTTTCCAGTTTTTCTGCTTTCTCTATTGATGAACGAAGGACGACCTGGAGGAGGAGAGTTACCAGGCTGCCCAACAGCATTCATCCGCAGCTAAGGATGACAATCCCCCTTCATAAGCTATGGAAGATACAGCCAAAGCAAGACCTTCCACTGTCTCGATGACCAACATCCCTCCTGCAGTGGAGTCGGGGAAATGGTTGTTGCCATCAACTGAAGTGGAGGTGAATACTCGGGTCTTTGACTATCTCTTTCAAGCCCACCAGGAGGACCATTATGAACTTTATGGCCGTAGTCTTGGCCCTATTGTAAAGAGAGTGCCTCCGGATCTGTACTAGTGGACCCAAGGTGCACTTGGGATTGTTCTGGGGGCAGCCACTCCGCCAAATGACTCTACAGAAGTTTTTTGTGCCCTAGAAAACTGGCAGTTATATAGGAACATAAATGGGCCACCTCCTAGGCCTCCTCCAAAGGTACCCATCAGGTCTCCTCCTTGCCAAACATTCGACCCACCACCACAACAATATGGGCAGCTATATACAGTCCTGATCAAAAGTTTAAGACCACTTAAAAAATGGCAAAAAATCATATTTTACATTGTTGGATCTTAAGGTTCCAAGTACAGCTTCAACATGCAACAAGAAGAAATGAGAGTGAGACAAAACATTTTTTGAGCATTAATTTAAAATAATTATTAAACTGAAACTGGCTGTTTTTAAGCTGATCCAAATTTTAGGACCACATGCCTTTAAAAGGCCAAATCTGTGCAAAGATCTGGATTCATTGTCATTTTCTGTCAGGTAGTCACACGTTGTGATGGCAAAGGCAAAAAAACTCTCCCTTTTTGAACGTGGTCGGATTGTTGTACTGCATAAGCAGGGTCTCTCACAGCTCGCCATCACTGCTGAGGTGGGACGCAGTAAGACATTTGGAATTTCTTAAATGATCCTGAGGGTTATGGAACAAAAAAGTCAAGTGGAAGACCCAAAAAGATTTCATCACCACTGAGCGAGAGGATCCAATTGGCTGTCCGTCAAGACACTGGACGATCCTCGACCCAAATTAAGGCCCTTACTGGGCTGACTGCAGCACCATAACCATCAGGCGGCATCAGAGACTGAAGGGCTTCAAAAACAAAAAACGTCTTTAAAGACCTTGTCTCCTTGAACGTCACAGAACTGCTTGTTTGGACTTTGCAAGAGAGCACCAAACATGGGACATTCAAAGGTGGAAGAAAGTTTTATTCTCTGAAGAGATTTTTTTTTTTACCTTGATGGTCCTGATGGTTTCCAGCGTTACTGGCATGACAAGCAGATCCCACCTGAGATGTTTTCTATGCGCCACAGTGGAGGGGGCGCCATAATGGTCTGGGGTGCTTTTTCCTTCAGTGGAACAATGGAGCTTCAGGAAGTGCAGGGGCATCAAATGGCCGCTGGCTATGTCCAGATGTTGCAGAGAGCATTCCTCATGACTGAGAGCCCTCGTCTGTGTGGTAGCGACTGGGTATTTCAACAGGACAATGCTACAGTACACAATGCCCGCAGGACAAGGGACTTCTTCCCGGAGAGTAACATCACTCTTTTGGCCCATCCTGCGTGTTCCCCTGATCTAAATCCAATTGAGAACCTTTGGGGATGGATGGCAAGGGAAGTTTGCAAAAATGGACAACAGTTCCAGACAGTAGATGGCCTACGTGCGGCCGTCTTCACCACTTGGAGAAATGTTCCCACTCACCTCATGGAAACTCTTGCATCAAGCATGCCAAAACTAATTTTGGAAGTGATAAACAATAACGGCGGAGCTACTCATTACTGAGTTCATGTTTGGAAGTTGGATTTCTGTTTTGGAAGGGTTTAGTTTTTTTTGGGAGGTGTGTTCCTAAACTTTTGATCAGCTGAAAAACAGCCTTGGTTTATTCGTTGTTTTCATTAAATTGAATGCTCAAAAAATGTTTTGTCTCACTCCCATTTCTTCTTGTTGCATGTTGAAGCTCTACTTGGAACCTTGTTAAGATCTAGCCATGCTAAATATAAGATTTTTTGCCATTTTCAAGTGGTCTTAAACTTTTGATCAGGACTGTATTGGTGAGGCAGCCTATATGCATCCTAATTCTTCCACATCTCAGGCTGCTCCACCCCAGCACTTAGGACCCTCTTCTCAGGGCACTAACCAGCCCTCTCAATGTGAAGGTCCCCCAGCCACACCAGGACGTTATTATAATTTGTAATGTTATTTTTCATGCTTAATAATTTATAATTACATTGTCACACCAAGCTCAAGTTTTTTAAGTTTTATTTTTCAAATAAAAAAGCCTGAAACTGTATTATTGTTGTATTCGTTCATTCAAGTAGTACAGAGTGTAATTAGAATTGACTATAGTTAAAGCTCATTCAACTACTGGCCTGGCATTGGTGGTTCAGTGGTAGAATTCTCGCCTAATAAAAAAGGGGGGCAGCCAGTGATGTTAGCGTTTTAGCCAGCGGTAGCCTGGCCTGCATTTATGTCTGAGAGATATACAGAGTATATGAGTATAGTACAGGAAGGCGGCACGGCAGCTAGCACGCTGTGGGAATAACAGCGTGCAGTACACAAGTAGAGAGACGCCTGAATAATAAAGGACGTATGAAACAAGTAGCTGCAGGTGCATAGAGCCATCTAGTGGACATACTCGATAATTACAGACCATACTGTCATAACTATTAATAGGCAGGCAGGTAATGCTGACAATTTTAACTATAGTGTTAATATAGAGTTCTAATCAAGTTATTTTAAGGACAAGTAATAAATGTTACATTTTAGAATTATTAACACGTGTCAACCTAGGGACACTGATGGTCCTAGTGGCCAAATGTAAATAATGATAGAGCACATTAGGCGCTAACAAATATGCACAGTTTAATACCTAAAGAAATGGGGCAAACTGTTGCTCTCATTTAAGCCAAACAGTGTGACCATATTGAGAGCAAAAATCCACTTTCTCTCCTTTTGACCCAATAACTTCTTCCAATTCCCTCCTTTGGGGGAGACAAGGACCCGATATATCCCCCTAAAACGCAGGAGGGATCCCTCCGAGCTGTGTCTCTCCCTGAAGTGTTTGCCAAGGTCTGTAGTTGTGTAAGATCTTCAACATCCCTTGCTGCTGCAATGGACAGGACATGCTCCCTAATCCGCCTCTTCAGTTGTCTCAATGTCATTCCAATATATATAAGATTACATGCACATTCAGCCCAGTAGATTACACCGACCGTAGTGCATTTAATTGGATACGTGATACTATATTCCCTGTCATGTGTAGAGTTCCAGAAGCTACCAGCCCTGTCCATGTTCACACAGGCTACACATTTTCCACATTCCTTACTGCCTCAAGGAATACCTCTTGTTCCAAAGAGTCCCGGCTCTTTCTGAGTGTAATGACTTTGGACTAGACAATCCCTAAGGTTTCTAGCCCTCCGGTACGTTATTGATGGAAATTAATGGATTATATGTTGTAGTTGGGGATCCACTCTCAATATTTCCCAATATTTGGCAAGGGCAGAACATACCTCTTTCCACTTTGTGTTGAATCCTGTGATGAACCTTATTTTATCAGAATCCGGTCTCTTAGCTTGTTTATACAAAAGATCCTGTCTCTGCGATAGTCTTGCTCTCCAAAACGTCCTCTCTACACACTGTTCCATAACCTCTCTGTTGGAATCTGTAATGCAAGTTATCTGCCTGTAATTCAAAGAATTTATCAGTCGAGCAGATCCTGCGAGCCTGCAGGAACTGGCCGATCGGTATACTCTTAATCAGATTACCTGGGTGCGACGATCTCGCATGCAGGAGTGCATTGACATAGGTCTCTTTCCTGTATAGGTCTGTACCAATGTATCCCTGTGAATCCACCCAGAAGATCACATTCAAGAACTCCATATCTGTTTGGCCCACCTTAAAAGTAAGTTTTATATTTTTGTCTTTCTGTTCATTTCCTGTATAAACTGCCCAAACTCATTTTCCGTCCCCTGCCAGATGATCAGGATGCCATCAATATAACGTACCCAATAATGGACCTTACTTGCCATGGGCAGGGAATCCGTCTGGAGGACCTCCCTCTCCCACAGCCCCAGGAACAAAATTCGCATATGAAGGCGCAAATGATGCCCCCATTGCGGTGCCCTGGAGTTGTAGGAAGAAGGACCCCCCAAACAGGAAGAAATTATGAGTAAGGACATATTCAAGGAGAATCAGACCAAAATCACACTTCTCCTTACCCAGGTTCGTAGTATACAAAATAAAAATCTGTGTCCTTTAATCCATCCTGATGTTTTATGGAGGTATAAAGTGATTCTACATCACTCGTAGCTATCAGCATATTAGATTCCAAATGGATATCTTCTACCTTCTTCAATACATCTATTGTGTCTTTAAGGTATGACATCATTCAGGCTCTTTATTCCTGAGACTATTGGTCTCCCTGGTGGGTTCAACAGGTCTTTATGCACCTTTGGAAGGAAGTAGAGTGTGGGGGTTACCGGAAAGTCAGACAAAAGGTGGGAACACCGTTGAGAGGAAATTATACCCTCCTCAACCCCATACTGGAGAATCACCTCCAATTCTTGTTTGAATTTCATCAAGGGGTTGAATGTTGGAAGGAATTGGAAGAAGTTATTGGGTCAAAAGGAGACAAAGTGGATTTTTGTTCTCAATACGGTCACACCGTTTGGCTTAAATGAAAGCAACAGCTTTGACCCATTTCTTTAGGTATTAAACTGTGCATATTTGTTAGTATCTAATGTGCTCTATGGTGACCCTCTGGCCTGGGTTGGAACCTGTGACATTAATGTTTTAACAGTAGTATTTTTAATGCTAATGCATTACTTTTAACAGTTATAGTATTGTTGTGACCCTCCATTTAACCATCTTGGTGTGTTTCAGATATCCATCTGTAGTTTGCCCTCAGGTGTTTCTGACCATGGATTGTGGCCATAAGTTCAGAGGTATTCTGACAATAAAGAGTCTTCTTAAAAAACTCATGCATTTTGGAAATTAATGACAGTGATTTTGACACTTGGGAACATTGGGACCACAACCCCCATAAATGACAGAGCAGGAGATGATATGGGGTGTAATGTCCAATTTGGTTTCTCGTTGGAAGCAATTTGTTTTTGATATTTCACTGCATGGCACATTTACACACAGAACTTGCACTGGGCACTTTTTGTGTGTTTTCACTGCCTTTTTTTGTGTTTCATCATCACCTTATCAATCACTTTTTATTAGTATATTTATTAATTGATTTATAAATATCACAGTTCTTTGTTATGACATAATGATGTTGGGTATTTCTTGTCATGAATGGTGTCAATTTTAGTAATTTTTATTGTAAAATCATGTGTATATATATTTTTAATGGCACTAAAAAATCATGTTCACACATATTAATTGATTACTATATTCCATGCTTTTAACTAGTATAGTGATGGGGTAAGACCACCCTGTGTTATATATGTGCAATATGTCCTTGTTAAGGGTTATAGGGAACAAACTTAGAGGATCACTGTCACTGCCGGCCCTGTGAGAGATCTGAGATCAGATAGACTTGCTGCACGTGAGTCTATCTGACAGGTTCTAGGTGTTTCCTTTCAGTTTGTTGTTGTGGGTGGGATCCCACCTCTCCACAGGTTCAGATCGTTTGCTGGTTAGAGGCTCTATTTTAGTCTGACTTGACTTCTCACCATGCGGTTGATATTTCCTTTTGGAGTTCCTGCTGGTTGTTTGTGGATCCTTTGTTACTCACTCTTCCCAAGCTAAGTTCTGCTTTTGCTCTTTGTTGTTTGTGTCAGTCTAGGTCTCAGGGAGAAGCTGACCCCTTTACTATGGAAGGTACTGGCAGTCTCATTCCCCGTTCCCTAATCTAGGGTTTGCTACAGAATTAGCAGGGTCTAGGTATGAGTGTATGTGTTCGTCCACCATCAGGGCTTTCACATACTGTCAGGAGTCAGGGAGAGACTCAGGGATTGCTAGTAGGTAACCATCTCTCCCTCACTAGCTTCTAGGCCTAGACTGTTATCCTATGCTGTCTGTTTATCTGGTGTACCTGTTATCCACATTACCCCATGACATTACCACCCGCCAACACCGTCATTATTTTCCTTGCTGTGTGCAGATATGGAAACTGTTGATGCACTGGTGGTTCGCATGCAGGGATTATCTTTGGAGATAACTGACCTCCATCAATCTGTTGCTCAGTTTCAGAATTCTCTGGCGTCTGGTTTGGTCAGTGGGAACCAGGTTAGCCTTGAACCTAAAGTTTCCCTCCCAGATAGGTTTTCTGGAGGGAGTGATAATTTTGTTTGGTTCAGAGAATCTTGCAAACTGTATTTTCATCTGCGTCCGTTCTCTTTGTGGAATGAAAATCAGAGTGGGGATTATTATGTCTCTGCTAAAAGGTGATGCTCAGTCAATTCCTCTGATCGGTGGATGAATTTTTCAGAGTCCTGGGCCTGATTTATGATGATTCCGATCGGGTTTCTTTGGCCGAATCTAAGCTGCATAGCTTGAGCCAGGGAGAGCGTTCTGCAGAATCATACTGCTCTAAATTTAGGAGATGGGCGACTGATTTGGAGAGGAATGATCCAACACTCCACAGTCAATTCTGTCAAGGGTTGTCTGTGAGACTAAAAGACACCCTGGCATTCCACGAAAACCCTGATTCGTTGGAGGTAGCTATTTCCCTGGCTGTTCGGATTGATAGATGCCTGAGAGAGAGGTGCAAGGTTCCCCTCACTCGGGATGCATTATCATATGGAGAGACTGCCTCTTCTGTCCCTAGGGGTTCAGAGACATCAGAGTGTGTGTCAGGTGATGAACCTATGCAATTGGGACAGATCTCTTCTTGCCCTGATAATAGGAAACACAAGGTCCTGAGAAGACTTTGTTTCTTTTGTGGTAAAGAAGGACATTTTGTTAATGTATGTCCTTATATTAAACCTCAGGGTTAAAAAGGGGTTGTAACTAAGGGGTTTAGCTCTCTTACTCTTGGCAGTGTGGGTGGAGAACCAGATTTCTCCTGCCTGCCATGGTGGTGCTAGAGTCAGAAAATATTGATTTGGAAGTATTTGTTGACAGTGGGGCAGGGGTGAACCTTGTGGATTATCAGTTCGTTCAGAATCATGGTTTTAAAACTAGCACATTAAGCAAGATGATATCTGTGTTTGCTATTGATTCCGCCCCCCTATCACAAAAGTGTCTGACTCATATGGTGCACGATATTCATTTGAGGGTGGGTGATTCCCATTTTGAGTCCATTTCTTGTTTTGTTGAGAAGGGTCTGCCTGCTCCCCTAGTGCTGGGTTTACCATGGTTGACCAGACATAATCCTACCATAGATTGGCAAACAAGACAGATCAGTAATTGGAGTGATTTCTGTATTGACAACTGTCTTGGCGCGTCACTTTCTTTGGTATCCACTTTCATGTCTTCGGACAGCTTCTCACAAATGTGTGCTAATTCATATGGGGTTTGTCCTGTATTAAAACATGGTCAATTAGCGCCACCTTCTGACCACTTCTATATTGTTCTCTGTGTATGTTCAGCCTCTTTTGTTACTCCTCCCCTTTGTGTTCTCACTTATTTACAAGAAGGGGAGTAGTCTTCTAGAAGTTGCCATTTTCCTTCATGCTCTGCTGTACAAGGCTATCTAAACTTCTACTATAGGCTGCATAACCGGTAAGGCATTATTTCTTGCTGTTCTTTCATGTCTACGTGATTATTACTAGCTATAGACATGCATTATGTGTATTTCTGTGTAGGCAGCTAGTTAGTAGTCCAGATGTAAAGTAAGGGCCTAGTCAGCTAACTTTGCAGACATGTTGTATGCTGTTCTATGATATGTATATTTGCAGTTCATGTACTTATTGCATCCTTTATGTTACTGGTTCACAGTTTCACACCAACTTACTTCGGCTCATTAAAGCTACAGATCATTACCTGGTCTCAATTTACTGAGTAGTAGGAGGGTGTTTATCTGCCTGCCAAGTCCATACACATCCCAGGGGTACACGTGGTAACGAGGACAGGACATCCACTAAGAAGTTACTCCCCTTTCTTTCAGATTTTGCTGGCGTATTCTCTCAGGGTGGAGATCAGGTGTTACCCCCTCACCGAGAGTATGATTGTCCGGTCAACCTGATTCCCGGAGCTAAATTGCCAAAGTCTCGGCTGTATAATTTTCTGAACCCAAAAGAGTAGCTACGCGAGAGTATATTGCCGAGAGTTTGACAAAAGGACATATAAGACCTTCTAAGTCACCGGTGGCCGCATTCTTCTTTTTCGTAAAAAAAAAAAGATAGGACCCTTAGACCATGTTTAGACTTTAGTGAGCTCAATCTTATCACTATTCGTGATCCGTACCCCCTTCCCTTGATTCCGGACTTGTTTGATCAGATTGTCGGAGCCAAGGTGTTCTCCAAGTTGGATTTAAGAGGGGCTTATAATCTGATAAGAATCAGGAAAGGGGACATATGTAAGACAGCATTTAATAACCCTGAGGGTCACTTTGAGAACTTGGCAATGCCTTTTGGGTTGACGAATGCTCTGGCGGTCTTTCAGCACTTTATTAATTAAATTTTTTTATCACTTGGTGGGGAGGTTTGTTGTTATATACCTCGATGACATACTTATTTACTCGCCCGATATGGAGACTCATCAGGATCATTTAAGACAAGTATTATTGATCCTCCGGGAGAATAAGTTATATGCTAAGTTGGAAAAATGTGTTTTTGCGGTCCAGAAGCTGCAGTTCCTGGGTTACCTGCTTTCTTCCCCAGATTTTCGTATGGATCCAGAAAAGGTCCGTGCGGTATTTGACTGGGATCGACCTGAGAATCAGAAAGCACTGATGCGGTTTTTGGGGGTTTACCAATTACTACAGAAAATGTGTGCTTTCTTTTAAAAAAAAACTCTCTTCTGCTGAAAGAGATTATGACGTTGGTAATAGAGAGTTGCTGGCCATTAAATTGGCTTTTGAAGAGTGGTGCCATTGGTTGGAAGGAGCGATCCATCTCATTACTGTAATTACTGATCATAAGAATCTGGCTTACCTGCAATCGACAATCGACAAAGCGTATTAATTCAAGGCAGGCCAGATGTTTTTTACCAGATTTGCATAGCTTCTCGGGAGGGGGGATTCGGAGGATCTTGCCCCGATTTTGGGTGATGGGGTGGTGGTGTCAGCTCTGTATCCTGAACTTGAGGGTGAGGTGTTGGATGCTCAAGGTGAGGCACCTGATTCCTGTCCCTCAGGGAGGTTATTTGTTCCTTCTGGGCTTCGGCAAAAAGTGTCCAAGGAACATCATGACACCGTCCTTGCAGGACACTCTGGGAGTAGATCCACGGTGGATCTTATTTCCCCAAAATTCTGGTGGCCAGGGTTATGTAAAACTGTGGAGGGCTATGTGGCAGCTTGTGAGATCTGCGCATGTGCTAAGGTGACTCATACCCGGCCTTCAGGATCTCTTCTTCCTTTGTCCATCCCATCCCGTCCTTGGATGCATTTGTCCATGGACTTCATCACTGATCTTCCTAGTTCTTCTAGGAAGATGGTGATTTTGGTGGTGGTGGATCATTTTAGTAAGATGGCGCATTCTATACCTTTATCAGCTTTGCCTAATGCCAAAACTCTCGTGCAAGTGTTTATTGATAACATTGTGAAATTACATGGCATTCCCTCTGATGTGGTGTCGGATAGGGGGGCGCAATTTGTTTCCAGGTTCTGGAGGGCATTCTGTCCTCGTCTAGGAGTTCAGTTGTCCTTCTCATTGGCTCTCCATCCCCAGTCGAATGGACAAACTAAACTCAATAACCAGAACCTGGAGACTTATTTGAGGTGTTTTGTCTCCGAGTATCAGGAGGAGTGGTATTCATTTTGGTCTTTGGCCGAGTTTGCTTTAAATAACCGTAGACAGGAGTCCACTGATAAGTCACCATTTTTTGGTGCATATGGGTTTCACCCTCAGTTTGATACTTTTTCGGGGACTGAGTCCTCTGGTATAACTGAAGAGGAAAGACTCTTTGTCATCTATCTGGCGGAAAATTCAAACCAATATGAAAAAAATGGGTGAAAGATATAAACGTATGGCTGACTAGAAATGTATGTCTGGTCCGGACCTGTGTGTGGGTGATTTGGTATGGTTGTCCACTAAGAACATTAGGTTGAAGGTACCCTCCGGGAAGTTGGGCCCAAGATTTATTGGTCCTTACAAAATCTCTGCCATTGTTAATCCTGTTGCATTCTGTCTCAAACTTCTGCAGACTTGGAAGATCCATAATGTGTTCCACAGGTCGTTGTAGAAAAACTATGTCGATACCTGCTGAACCATCTCTCTTGCCACCTCCTCCTGTCTTGGTGGATGGTAATCTGGAGTTTGAAATGTCCAGAATAATTAACTCACGTGTTCTTTGGGGGTCCCTTCAGTACCTCGTACATTGGAAGGGTTACGGTCCAGAGGAAAGAATGTGGGTTCCAGCGACTGATGTCAGTGCCAGTCGCCACCCGGATAAGGTCGGGCCTGGGTGCCCATAGGTCACCCATAGAAGTGGGGGTACTGTCACTGCTGGCCCTGTGAGAGATCTGAGGAGATCAGATAAACTTGCTGCACGTGAGTCTCTGACAGGTTCTAGGGGTTTCCTTTCAGTTTGTTGTTGTGGGCGGGACCCCACCTCTCCACAGGTTCAGCTCGTTTTCTGGTTAATTGCTCTATTTTAGTCTGCCTCTGACTTCTCACCATGCGGTTCATATTTCCTTCTGGAGTTCCTGCTGGTTGTTTGTGGATCCCTTGTTCCTCACTCTTCCCAAGCTAAGTTCCGCTTTTGCCCTTTGTTGTTTGTGTCAGTCTAGGTCTCAGGGAGATGCTGGCCCCTTCACTGTGGAAGGTATTGGCAGTCTCCTTCCCCATTCCCTAATCTAGGTATGAGTGTATGTGTTCGTCCACCATCAGGGCTTGCACATACGGTTAGGAGTCAGGGAGAGACTCAGGGATTGCTAGGCGGTAACCATCTCTAATAACCGGCTAATAGGACGTACGTATATTTCCTATTAATACACCCCGTAAATGGCTATAGTACAATGTAACTTCACCGCAGAACGTCAATTAATATGTATTTTATTTCCTATTAATACACCCCCAAAAAAATTTATAACAATGTAAATTCACCACAAAACGGCCAATAGGACGTACGTATATTTCTTATTAATACACATAAAGGGCTCTAGTACAATGTAACTTCACTGCAGAACGGCGATTAAAACATATTTTTTTCCTTTTAATACACCCCCCTAAAAAAATGTATAACAATTTAAATTCACTGCAGAACAGCTAATATGACGTACGTATATTTCCTATTAATACACTCCATAAGTGGCTGCAGTACAATGTAACTTCACCTCAGAACATCAATTAAGACGTATTTTTCTTTCTATTAACACCTTCCCGACTGCCATACGGCTATATATGTCCTATCTACACATGCCCCATGCAGATAGCACGTATATAAACGTTATGGCAGGTCTTTAATCCAAGCGCTGCAAAACACTTGGATTAAAGCTTCTGCCCCTGCACTGCCACTGTCACGGACCAGTAATGCCGACAAGGGACCAATCAGAGAGGTCCCTTGCCGACTATCCATCCAATTGGTTAGTCTGTGCATACTAACCAATCGGATATCAGCAGTGTAAAAGTGCTTGTTTCAGGTCTGAAATCAGGTAGTATGTGCTCTGTGCCCCTGATCTGTGCGCCCCATCTGTGCCCTCTGCATCGATCTGAGCTCACCCACCCATGTGCGGCCTGCCTCCAACCTTTGTTTTTGCTGGCCATGCGCTTGCCCTGCCGGCATCTGTGCTCGCCTGCCCCCATCCATGTAGTCTGCCCCCATGAGTGTTCCCTTCCCCCATCGGTGTATTCCTCACCTGTGCCCCCTTGTGACATTCCCCTGCTGTATGTGATGGCTGCGGTTCTGTTCCTGAGCCGCCGCTATCAGCAGCGAGTGTCAGCTGTATGCTGACACTCTGCTGTAACACCTTAGATGCCGCAGTCAGCGGCATCCAAAAGGTCAACAGAGGGAGGGGGCTCCCTCTCTTAACCATTGGGCTGCTGCGTGCCGCTGGCAGTGGCCCGATGGTTGCCATGACAACTGGACGCCTTGCAAAGGCGTTCACTGTTGCCATCTATCAATGTAAAACTGAGAGTATATATCAAGGGGAGAAAAACAGAACTGGATCACTCATGCCTTTTAATCAAAATGTACACTAATGCCTCTTGTACAGCATGCAGTATAGGGGCTGTACAATTTAATAATGCGCTGAGAAACAAGTTCAATTACTGTAGATCTAAGCATAGCATTGTGAATGTGCAATACATTCTATTTTTCTCCCCTTGATAAAACTGATAGTACTGCAAGAGCATTGCAAAGTATAGAAGAGGCATCAACCCCACTGGATCTTCAAAATCCAAGTGGGACTTGATAAAAAAAAAGAGTGCAGAAATTTAAAAAATGCAAAAAGAAAAAAGAAAGTTAAAAATAAAAATAAAAATGCAAATTAAAAATGAATTTACTTTTCTAATATCCACTCTTTTATAAGAGATAAAAAAATGAAAAAAATAAGACACATAATTGGTATCACTGTGTCTGTAAAGACCTTTTCTATAAAATGAAAATGATCATGGTACTAATCCCGCGTGGTGAACGCTGTACAAAAAAAAAAAAAAAAACAATGGTGGAATTGCTTTTACCTCCCCAAAAAAATTAATAAAAGCGATCAAAAAGTCGTATGCAACCCAAAAATGATACCAATAAAAACTACAGCCCATGCCGCAAAAATAAAAGCGATCACACAACTATGTTTACAGAAAAATAAAAAAGTTATGGGTCTTAGATTTTGGTGATGCAAAAAAAAAATGTTTAACAAAAAGTGATTTTATGATATAAAAGTGGTGAAAAAAACAATACAAATTTGGTGTCGCCATAAACGTATTAACCCACAGAATAACATTATTATATCAAATATACCACATGGAGAACCCCATAAAAATAAAAAACATTGACAGAAATGCAATTTTGCCAACTTTACTAAAAAATGGAATGAAATGCGCTCAAAAAGTCATATAGACCCCAAAAATGTGCCAGTAAAAACTACAGCTCGTCCTGCAAAAAAAACTCTCACACAACTACATTGACGAAAAAATAAAAAAGTTATGGGTCTTCAATTTGGTGATACACCAATTTTTTTTTAAATAAAAAGTCATTTTATTATATAAAAGTGGTAGAACATGAATAAAGCAATATACATTTGGGATCACCATAACCCTATATACCCACAGAATAAAATTATCTTATTAAATATACCACATGGAGAACCTCATAAAAAATAAAAATAAAAAAAAACACTGGCAGAATTGCAATATTAGCCCATTCCACCAAAAATAATACCACTAAAAAATTACAGCCCATCCCACAAAAAATTAGCCCCCACATAGCTCAGTCAACAATAAAATAAAAACGTTATGGCCCTTAAAATCTATTTCAGCAAATTCTTTGTTAGAAAATGCAGATGCCGCTCCTTTCCTTTTGAATTCTGCCGTCTTCCCATACAGCAGTTTACAATCACATATAGGTTGTTGCCGTATTCAGGAGAAAATGTGTAACACCTTATGAGGTGCATTTTCTCCTGTTATCCCTTGTTGAAGTGAAAAATTTGGGCTTAAGCGACTTTCTTGTATAAAATATAATTTTTCATTTTCACAGCCAAGTGCTTCTGAATATTATGAAACACCTCTGAGGTAAAAGTCGTCATTACACGCACTAAATTCTTTGAGGGGTGTAGTTTCCAAAATGGTGTCACTTTTGGGGTATTTCTACTTTAGGGGTGCCTTAGTGTGCCTTTAAATATGACAAGTCACCTAAAAGCCATTCCAGCAAAATCTGTCCCGCAAAATCCATATGTTGCTCTTTTTCTTCTGAACCCTGCCATGTGCCCATACAGCTGTTTATGAATAGAGATGGCCTTGCGGTTCGCCTGGCGGTCGGTTCGTGGCGAACTTTGCTTGTTTGTGATTCACCGAACATGCAAACATATGGCGATATTCGCGTCCGCCATATTCTTTTACATTGTGAAGAACTTTGACCCATGACACATCAATCAGGTGGTACAGGACAGCCAATTGAAAAGTTTCAGCACATGGACATACCCACTACCTTATAAATAGACCTTATCTGGCAGCCATTTTACATTCTGTCTTTTGTCAGTGTAGGGAGAGGTTGCTGTGTGGAGCAGGGACAGACTGATAGGGACACAAATCGCTAGCTAATTGGTTCACAAAAGTCCTTTTAAAGACTGGTATAGGTGTGCTATTGATAGGTGTGCAGTACATAGGGGTGTAATACACTTATAATATACTTTCTCACATAGAAAGCATATTATAGTGGATTTGTATTATGCAGCATTGTGACTGGTGAGCTGTTCTGCAGCGATACTACAACTAAAAAGAGTGACAAACGCAATTATAAAAAATAATTATAACTGGTGTGATATACCAGTCGCCCCCCAAAACGACAAATTGAAGCGTTGTGTTATATATTAATATACTTTGTTTATTGTGTATTTGGATACTGCAGCATTTGTTTGCTGTTTTGCTGTGTTCCCTCTGCTACACACAGTGACATACGGTATTGGAAACAATTATTATAACTGGTGTGATATACCAGTTGCCCCTCAAAATGACAAATTGAAGCGCGGTGTTATATACCAATATACTTTCCTAATAGTGTATTTGGGTACTGCAGCATTTGTTTGCTGTTTTGCTGCATTCCTTCTGCTACACACAGTGACAAACGGTACTGGAAAAAAATTATTATAACTGGTGTGTGTGACGAAACCAATCTCGCCACTGTGTTTTGGAGGGGGCTGGTTGCTAGCCTCTTGCCTCAGGATTATGGCCCATACTAACTTTAAAGAAGACAGGCCAGCCGCACAGCTTAAATCTGTCTGTAGAATTGTGTTTTATGTTATTATGCGTTCGGTTAAATTGTATGTTATGTGAGGGCACCCAGATAGCTAATAGTATTGTATTTGTGTATTCTGAGTGCCATTCACCTAATGATATGCACTCAGACTTGAGCTATCTGTGGATATGTTAAATGTCTGTGTTTGCTGGGAGGGTGTGCCATTGTGTGTTTGGGTGGTGATTCCTGTCCTGTTGTCTCCACGTGTGTATTGGTGTTTTCCCTTTGTCCTGAGACATAATTGGATTATCCCTCGGTTGTCTCTGGGACAGAGAGGAGGAAACCATGATGCATTGGGGGGATATGTTGTATCTGTTCTGTGTGTCGCAGTCTCCATTCTGGTCCCCTGGGGGCGTGTCCACCAGATGGGGACCTGCATAAATACGGGCGGGTAGCCCTCAATAAAGTGTTCCTGTTTTATCCTTCATCATGCTGAGACTGGTGTTTGGATAACTGATCAAACTGGGGGATTGCTATACGCTGAAGATTTGCTATACTCCCCTGGCATAACTACTAGCTCTTGTAAGAGCTGTTCCTGCTCTCTGGCTGTAGGAGAGGTTCACCCACTGGAGCCTGGAGCCTTGTAGTAGGTCCAGCGTGGGTGGAGGACGGTGAGGCCCCAACCAAGCTACGGCGGTTCGTGGGGTCTGCAGTGCGTACGGTGCCAAGTGGAGTGCTTGGAGTCCTCGGAAAGCACTAGGAGCATCTATCGACGGAGGTACCCGGTCGGGGTGCTAGGAGTTCCGTTACAGTGGTGGCAAGCGGTGGGATGGCGTCCTAGTGTGAGGAGAAGCAGCTCGGAGACACTGTTCGTGGAGTATATTGAGGGCAACGCTAGTATCCGTACAGCGCCCCTGGCTACAGCAGGATGGAATCGGCTAGTCTTCGAACAGCGTTCCACTACGAGGAGGATGATGACCCGGACTGGAGAGATGCAGTCCGGAAAGGCGTCTGGCACGAGGCCCTGGAAGATGTACAGCGTCGGCGGGGCGAGTGTCTCCCCAGTGAGGAGCAGCAGTTGCGGATGCGAGTGGCCCTGCGAATGCCCCTTCTGGGAGAGGAGCCCCTGAATGAGTGGGTGACAGAACTGGAGAGCCTGGTATGGAAGGAGCTTTGGCTAGATGACGCCTACCAGGCACTCTGGTGGTATGTGATTCGGCACTCTCCCTGGATGGCTGAGCACGACAGACCCGAGGGTGAGGATTATGATGGCCCTGGCCTGTTGTTTGAGGCCTTCGCAGAACCGGAGTTCGGAGATGCTGGAGGGTCCCGGTTCTGGGATATCTATGACTACAGAGAGGCTATGCATGATTGGGCTACAGCGAGAGAGGTGAGACAAGACCTGGCATCTCTAGTCACAAAGGAGTGGGAGCTGGAGCAGGACTACCAATACTTCTTCAGCTCAATTCGGTCCCAATATACACTGCCAGAGAGCTGGGTGGCAGTCCCAGACCTACAACCCTACAGCTGGGAAGACCCGACTGAAGTATCCCCTGCTTCAGTACCAGCTACAGAGGTAGGGGTCCTCATAGACTGGTCCTGTGAGGAACCACAACAGGCAGGTGGAGACGGGACCGAGGTCTCTCCACCGGGATGCTGGGATGCTGGCCCAGACCCTCAGCAGCAGCCGGAGTTGCCAGGTGTGGACGCAGGTGATCCTGACTCGCAAATGTTGAGGGACCTCACAGACTGGTCCTGGGAGGACCCACAGATGGCAGGTGGAGATGGGACCGAGGTCTCTCTACTGGCCCTACAGGGATGCTGGGCCACCTGCCCAGATCTCCAGCGGCAGTGCATATCACAGGGAGAGGAGACAACCGGTCTCTCTCCCCAGCGGCAACCTGAGTTCCAGGCGGAGGAGATGCGGGGTCCCTCTGCCTTACAGCAACCAGAGTCCTGGGGAGGAGAGGCAACCGGCCTCACCTTCCACCAGCAGCCGGAGATACCGGGAAAAGGGGAACACAAGCCCCTCTGCATGGGCGCAGATGAGACCGCGGGCTCGGTGCCAGTCCTACAAGGATGCTGGACAGTCGGTCCAGATCCCCATCCATCTCTGCAGGGATACCAGGAGGAGGAGGTAAGCGAGCCCTCCCCTTCCCAGCTACTTCCCAACAGAGTTCTGGGGGCAGGGGATGAGCCTGCGCTACCCACTGATTTCTTCCCAGCGGAAGTGCTGGCATCTGGGCAGAGCGCAGTCGGCCTCTGCCCTCCCCTATCCTCTTCTCCAGAGCCAGACTTCCCACAGGCTACCCCAGCGGAAGACCTGGCATCTGGGCAGAGCGCAGTCAGCCTCTGCCCACCAAGTACCTACAGCTCCAAGCTGGAGAACCACAAGGCAGCAAGGAGTCGCAGATGCCCACTCAAGAGCCAGGCCCCAAAATTCAACAGGTCCAGTATGGGGTTGTGGTTGGACTGCCAGACTAACTCAGGTACTGACCGTGAGGTCAGGTATCTGGTTAGTCTTCTCTGGAAGGGGGAGATGTGTGACGAAACCAATCTCGCCACTGTGTTTTGGAGGGGGCTGGTTGCTAGCCTCTTGCCTCAGGATTATGGCCCATACTAACTTTAAAGAAGACAGGCCGGCCGCACAGCTTAAATCTGTCTGTAGAATTGTGTTTTATGTTATTATGCGTTCGGTTAAATTGTATGTTATGTGAGGGCACCCAGATAGCTAATAGTATTGTATTTGTGTATTCTGAGTGCCATTCACCTAATGATATGCACTCAGACTTGAGCTATCTGTGGATATGTTAAATGTCTGTGTTTGCTGGGAGGGTGTGCCATTGTGTGTTTGGGTGGTGATTCCTGTCCTGTTGTCTCCACGTGTGTATTGGTGTTTTCCCTTTGTCCTGAGACATAATTGGATTATCCCTCGGTTGTCTCTGGGACAGAGAGGAGGAAACCATGATGCATTGGGGGGATATGTTGTATCTGTTCTGTGTGTCGCAGTCTCCATTCTGGTCCCCTGGGGGCGTGTCCACCAGATGGGGACCTGCATAAATACGGGCGGGTAGCCCTCAATAAAGTGTTCCTGTTTTATCCTTCATCATGCTGAGACTGGTGTTTGGATAACTGATCAAACTGGGGGATTGCTATACGCTGAAGATTTGCTATACTCCCCTGGCATAACTACTAGCTCTTGTAAGAGCTGTTCCTGCTCTCTGGCTGTAGGAGAGGTTCACCCACTGGAGCCTGGAGCCTTGTAGTAGGTCCAGCGTGGGTGGAGGACGGTGAGGCCCCAACCAAGCTACGGCGGTTCGTGGGGTCTGCAGTGCGTACGGTGCCAAGTGGAGTGCTTGGAGTCCTCGGAAAGCACTAGGAGCATCTATCGACGGAGGTACCCGGTCGGGGTGCTAGGAGTTCCGTTACAGTGTGATATACCAGTCGCCCCCTAAAATGACAGATTGAAGCGGGGTGTTATATACTTTCATAATAGTGTATTTGGGTACTGCAGAATTTGTTTGCTGTTTTGCTGCGTTCCCTCAGCTACACACAGTGACAAATGGTACTGGAAAAAATTATTATAACTGGTGTGATATACCAGTCACCCCCCAAAACGACAGATTGAAGCAGGGTGTTATATACCAATATACTTTCATAATAGTGTATTTGGGTACTGCAGCATTTGTTTGCTGTTTTGCTGCATTCCCTCTGCTACATACAGTGACAAACGGTACTGAATTTTTTTAATTAAAACTGGTGTGATATACCAGTCGCCCCCCAAAGCGACAGATTGAAGCGGGGTGTTATATACCTTCTTCCACAAAAACTGCGTTTCTCTGGAGACTTTTGTCATAGGGTCATTTAAAAAATGACAGGCAGAGGAAGAGGCCGGATCCTAAGTGGGAAATTGTAGAAGGTGCGTGTGATTACGTCAAAGGACGCACCAGACTTGGTTGTGTTGCTCACTCAGCCTTCCGCTTTTGCACCCTCCTCATCCTCTCTATCTGCACCCTCTTCACTCTCTGCTATATGCACCACCAAAGACACCACCACCACCACCACCACCATATACCCTCCGCTTGAGTAACAGGAATTATTTTCCAATCCATTACAAGACATTTCCGATGCACAGCCATTCTTGGCAACGGATCAGGAATAGGAGGTAGCAACAGCCGCCACTCAGCAGTCTGAAGCCAGTACCCAGATCAGCCTAAGGAATGTGGTCCCCGCTGTTGCTGCCTACTCCAAGATCTCTAATGTTAGTGGTGGGGAAGGTGACGTTGATGATGACGTGTCTATGGACGTCACAAGGGTGCCCACAAGAGAGGAAGAGGAGGGGAGTTCAGAGAAAGAGATGGACCAGCATATAGGGAGGAGAAGCAGGCAGAACTTACCTTGCACAGGATGCAAAAAGCAGACTACTATCGTATCAGGAGCGAGCCATCTACCATGCACGGTCACATTTGGCGCTCCCACGACGCCGGCACATTGCTCCGCAGTGTAGGGCTTTTTTTTACGAATCCACTGCTGACAATTGTTTTGCCATCTGCAGCCTTTGCTGTCAATGTATAAGTCGCAGTAAGCCAAACACTCACCTAGGGATGACCGCCTTAAGAAGGCACCTGGCCTTCCATCACCGAGCCCAGTGGGAGCAACGCCGTCAGAACCCACAAAGTCACACTCCAGGCGCTCACTATCCAGCCTTTTCTCCTTCTCCTCTCTCCTCCCATTTGTCCTCTACTCCACCTTCCATCATGCCGTCCTCACGTTTATCTGGCAAAAGGCAGGCTTCCGTGGCCCAAATGTTCGAGCATAAAAAGATGATGACGCCGAATAACCCTCTTGCCCAACGGAACTGTCGGAACTGCTAGCCTGCCAACTACTGCCATATAAACTGGTGGACTCAGAGGCCTTTAGAAAATTTGTGGCCATTGGAACACCGCAATGGAAGGTCCCAGGAAGGAGATATTTCTCCCAGAAGGGCATCCCAGAGCTATATGGCCATGTTCAGCGGCAAGTGAATGTATCTCACCACAGACACGTATCTCACCACAGACACGTGTGCGACAACGGTGCCAATCTACTGAGCGCGCTGAAACAGGGCAAAATCACACACGTGCCGTGCATGGCACACGTCCTGAACTTAGTCGTGCAGCAATTCGTTGCTAAATACCCTGGGGTCCAGGACGTCTTGCGGAAGGCCAGAAAAATCTCTGGCCATTTCAGAAGATCTTACACGGCCATGGCTCCCCTTGCTGACATTCAGCGGCGACACAACCTGCCTGTCAGACATCTGATTTGTGACTGCCCGACGCGATGGAACTTCACCTTGTATATGCTTGATAGGCTGCTCCAGCAGAAAAGTGCAGTAAATGACTACCTGTACGAACTCTGCGGCAGGACAGGTTCTGGGGGGATTGTTTTTTTAACACCGCGCCAGTGGCTGCTCATTCACGACGCATGCAGACTTCTGCTGCCATTTGATGAGATCACCAAACTGGTCAGTCGCAGCCAGGGCGCCATCAGTGACATCGTACCTTACTCCTTATTTCTGGAGCGTGCATTGCCTTGTGATATTGATCAAGCCGTCGAGGAGCAGGAGCAGGAAGATGAGGATGAATTCCCGGGGGGGGGGCTACTCCATCTGAGACAAGTCAACAACAGGAGTCTGAAGAGGAGTCAGAGGAGGATGGTGCCGGGGCGGATGAGGAGGAGCAAGAAGAGCATGCTTTAAACCTTTCTGGGATCCCTGGTGTTGTCCATGGATGGGGGAGGAGAACGAGGACGACATTATCTTGGATGTTGAGCAGAAGCCAGGCCACTACACCGCTTCCAGTTTAGTGCAAATGGAGGCCTTCATGCTCCAGTGTTTTAAGAGGGACCCCTGTATAAAAAGCATAAAGGGCAAGGACCAGTACTGGGTGGCAACGTACTTAGACCCTGGTACAAACAAAAAATGTCGGAAATGTTACCACCATCACAGAGGGCTGTCAGAATGCAGCACTTCCAGGCCTTGCTTTGAGAAATGCTGCATTCTGCTTTTGCGGGCGCTGGCAGAGGAATTTCCACTCACAGAGAAACAGCTGTGGGTACCAATCAAACAGCTCCTGCAAGAAGAGGGCGGTTTGAAGATGTGTTGGTCATTTCTGATATGAGATCATTCTTTCAGCCGACCCATCGACAGCTGTCCTCCGGATCCAGCCTCTGGGAACGCCTAGACCAACAGGTGTCCGACTACATTGGTTTAACGGACGATGTGGACGTTCTGAGAAGCGATGAACCCCTGGACTACTGGGTGGGCAGGCTTGACCTGTGGCCAGAGCCGACAATTTGCCATGGAACTGTTGACTTGCCCCTCATCCAGTGTCCTGTCCGAAAGGACGTTCAGTGCAGTAGGGGGGATCGTGACCGATAAGCGCACTCGCCTAGCTCACGACAGTGTGGACTACCTCACATTTCTAAAAATGAATGAGGCATGGATCTCAGAGGAATTCAAAACATGTGACCAGTAGACCACGTTTGATTCAAATTCCTCATGACAGCCCACAAATATCCGCCACCACCCAAAACAATTCATGGTCCCTGTCTTAGGTAAATACAGCGGCATGAAAGGCCTTTTATGTCCGTTGAATGCCTATTTTTTGGGGCCTGTACTGGCCGACACTTACGTATTTTATGTGAATGGCTAATGTATCTCCAGCCACAGAATACAAAGTTCTTTGCTGTCAGATGAACGCCTGGTCACTAATTTTTGGGGCCTGTACTGGCCGACACTTACGTATTTATCCTGTGACCGGCTAATGTACCTCCAGCCACAGAATACAAAGTTCTTTGCTGTCAGGTGAATACCTGTTGGCTAATTTTTGGGGTCTGTACTGGCTGACACTTACTTATTTATCCTGTGAATGCCTAATTTTGCTGACTGGAATTGAAAATCAATGGGTCTGTAACCGCTCCGCTAAATTGCGGAACGGATGCGGACCCATTTTACAGACGTGTGAATGGACCCTATATGTATTTGACATGTATTTACCGGCTGCTGTCAGTTCTGGCTGATTTAGGCCGAGCTATTACACGAAAACAGAGCAATATTACAAAAACCAAAATACACGTTATAACAGTATAAATGATTTATATAACTTATTAGAAAAAAATCTATAAAAATTTTAAGGCAACTTTTCCAATAGCAGGAGCATCTCCTGCACACCCTTCATGGCCTGGCGGTGCCTCTCCTCTATGGCCTTCATCCGCTCCCGAATGGCCCGCATATCCTGGCGGTGCTCCTTCTGCATTTTTGCCACTGTGGCCTTCAATGTCTTCAGTACTGTTGGATAAAAAAAATGAACATTATTTGCAATTCTTATTAAACCTTTATTTTGTGGTGCATATTGTTCATTTCATTTCAAATCTATTGTGGTGGTGTATAGAGCCAAAAATATTACAATTGTGTCGATGTCCCAATATTTATGGACCTGACTGTATATATACAATACAAACACAGCTAAGTTGAGATGTTGGATGTAATTTGGTTAATATGGGGCATGTCTCACCAGGTACTAATTAATCAGTTGCAAAGGGATGAAATACTTATTTGTGTTACTGTATATACAGTACCTTCCAAATGTATTCACCCCCCCTTGACTTTGCTTATTTTGGTACATTACAGCCTTCTGTTAAAGGTTTTGTTAATCTGAATTTCATGTGATGGATCAGAACACAATAGTCTAAGTCGGTGAAGTGAAATGAGAAAAATATCTAAATAAAATGATTGTATAGAAATAGAAAACCGAAAATTGCCATGTGCGTATGTATTCACCCCCTTTGTTCAGAAGCCCATAAAAAGCTCTGGTGCTACCTATTACTTTCAGAAGTCACATCATTAGTAAAATGATGTCCACCTGTGTGCAATATAAGTGTCACATGATCTGTTATTATATATACACACACCTATTTTGAAAGGCCCTAAAGACTGCAACACGTAAGCAAGAGGCATCACTAACCAAACACTGCCATGAAGACTAAGGAACTCTCCAAACAAGTAAGGGACAATGTTGTTAAGAAGTACAACTCAGGGTTAGGTTATAAAAAATACCCAAATCTTTGATGATCCCCAGGAGCACCATCAAATCTATCATAACCAAATAGAAAGAACATGGCACAACAGCCAAGAGACGGCCGCCAACAAAAACAGGGCAAAGAGGGCATTAATCAGAGAGGCAGCACAGAGACCTAAGGTAACCCTGGAGGAGCTGCAGAGTTCCACAGCAGAGACTGGAATTTCTGTACATAGGACGACAATAAACCGTACGCTCCATAAAGTTGGGCTTTATGGCAGAGTGACCAGAATAAAGCACTACATTACTTTTAGCTAAAAACATAAAGGCACATTGTTAGTTTGCGAAAACGCCTGTGGGAGACTCCCAAAATGTATGAAGGAAGGTGCTCTGGTCTGATGAGACTAAAATTGTGCTTTTCGACACTCAAAGTAAATGCTATGTCTGGCACAAAGCCAACACATCACATCACCCAAAGAATACCATCCCCACAATGAAACATGGTGGTGGCAGCATCATGCTGTGGGGATGTTTTTCAGCAGCCGGGACTGGGAAACTGGTCAGAGTTGAGGGAAAGATGAACAGGGATATTCTTGAGCAAAACCTGTACCACTCTGTGCGTGATTTGAGGCTAGGATGGAGGTTCACCTTCCAGCAGGACAATGCCCCCAAACACACTGCTAAAGCAACTTGAGTGGTTTAAGGGGAAACATTTAAATGTGTTGGAATGGCCTAGTCACAGCCTAGATCTCAATCCAATAAAAAATCTGTGGTCAGACTTAAAGATTGCTGTTCACTGGATGAGGGTTCGCAAAACATACTTGAAGGAGCTGGATCAGTTTTGCAAGGAGGAATGGGCAAAAATCCCAGTGGTAGGATGTGGCAAGCTCATAGAGACTTATCCAAAGCGACTTGGAGCTGTGATTGCTGCAAAAGGTGGTTCTACAAAGTATTGACTTTAGGAGTTATGCACATTGACCTTTTCTGTTATTTTGTCCTATTTGTTGTATGCTTTACAATTAACCAACTTAAAAAAAAAGTTCTAAGTTGTGGGCATGTTCTACAAATTAAATGATGCAAATCAAACAATCCATGTTAATTCCAGGATGTGAGGCAACAAAAAAAAGAACGAAGTCAAGGGGGGTGAATACTTTTGCTTAGCACTGTATACATTACAGAGTGTTGGCAAATCATACAAAAGTTATTTACGCATCTACCTGGGCATTTTTCGTCCCGGATTCTTTTTATAAACTGGGGGTGTCTGCGCTTCATGTCTGACCATTTTTTAATTATGGCCAGACGTCGGTGTTTGAGACCCGTTTTGCGCCAGATCTCAAATGCCAGCTCCTGCACAATCCGCTGCTTCTCTAGCGTGGGATGGGTGCGGTCGTATCCCCACCCCAACATCCGCTGCAAGATAAAAATGCAAGAATATAATCCCAATTTTTTACAATAATAGTATTGAAAATAATTTACTCAAGTAAACTGCAAAAACTATTTAAGTCTTTGAAGTTGAAATATTAGATTTAGGCCGCCTGCACATGGGCGTGTCTTTTCACAACTACGGACTGTACAAACATGGCCTGCCACCCTGCAGAGTGGATGAGCGCACGGCGTCATTGACTGCTATGACGCCGTGCACTTCCGGCCACAACCACTGTACTGTGATACACTTGTATGATCTATACAAGTGTATTACTGTACAGCGGTGGCGGCAAGAAGCGCACGGCGTCATAGCGAGTTAGCAACCAATGACGCCATGTGTTTGACCACTCTGCAGGACAACAGCCCGGTTTTATGGTCCGTAGCTGTGAAAAAAAGACATGCGTGTGCATGCGGCCTTAATGTTACGGTTAAAAGATGGGATTGTATTATGACTGTATGTGGGTGGGGTCTGAGCTATCAGATATTGTCCAGCTAAGCAGAGATGTACCTGTCTAGTGAAGTGACGGTATGGTATGGGGTGTACAACTGGTTCGCCTCCCCGTGGTGCACCCTGGGTAACTCTAAATGAACCAGGAAATACTGGCGGTCTGACAAAAAAAGCTTCTCCTGAGTCCTGACCAACAGGATACAAACTATAATCTATAGACTATGTGTGTGTGTGCGGTATATAGTGTGTGTCTGTGTGTGTGCGGTATATAGTGTGTGTGTGTGGTATATAGTGTGCAGCATGAAAATGGATGTGCAATGTACATGTGAAATATATTTCTCTGCTTTCCATACAAATATGCTACTAACATATTGGATGTGATGTCACAGGAATACAATCACTCATTTCTAGTGAGACCTTATAAAATGTGAAGTTGAGTGCACTTAAGAAAAATTTGAATTGCAGAAGGTCGCACTGGCGATTTTTTTTATAGCACTCTTTATGCATATAAGGCGATTGTTCAGACATGCAGGTGAACTGTAATAAAATACACTACTTTAATGTAAGATTACTTACAGTCACCAGGAGTTCTTCCTCTTCGTCGCTGAACTTGGTTCTAACCATCGCATCCATGTAATTTCTAGTCGGTGTAAACCAGTTGCTGTAGGCCATTCCTTCCTAGCCCATGTGCTCTTGTGATTAATACTTTGCCGAAATTTCGCACATAAAAAAATAATGCTTGTAGATCGCGAACATTTGATCGCATTCGCGAACCGTCCCAGCAGATGTTCGTAACTCACTATTTATGAACATAAATTGGGTGTTTATGTAAACTGCAGAATCAGGGTAATATATATTGAGGTTCGTTTTGCTGCTATCCCTTGCTATGTTATAGGAAAAATTGGATTCAAATAAAAAATCTGTACAAAAACTGAAAATTGTAAACTTCAGTTTTAAGTAATTTGAGGGTTGTAGTTTCTAAAATTGGGTCATTTATGGGTGGTGTAACGGGGCACCGAAGGCACACTTGGTCTCCCATCAGCTGCAGACCTGCTGCTTAGCTTCGGGAGCAAGGATCTGTGTTTGGCCTCGTTCCCAGGGCGGCTTTGTTAGCTGGGAGGCTCCCTGCTCCTAGGTCTGCCTTGGGTGCTGAGCTGATCACTCGGTGCTCGACTTGTCTGTCTGTCAGTCATGTGATGCTGGCCATGTCACATGACCCTCACTCCCCACTATAAATACAGGCGGCCTGCTGGCTACAGGTTGCCTGTGATTTTCGTCTTTAGGGCTGTGTGTACTATACTTATTGCTTCCTACTTGACCTCTGGTATTGAACTTGTTTGTTTCCTGACCTCGCTTTGCCCGCTCCATTGGTACCTACGCTATCTCTCGGATTTGACCTCGGCTCGTTCTCGGATTTCATCTCCTGCCTTATTCCTTGTATTGACGTGACCTCCCGGACCGACCTCGGCTAGTTGACCCGCCATTGCCTTTCCCATCACTGGGTACTGTTGTCTTATCTACCTCCCTGTCTATCCGTTTGCCTTAGTCTTGTGTACCGCCTACTGCCTTGGCTGTCTGTTCCTCTCTTTCTCTGTTTGCTCTGCTCTACACTTACGTAGGTCAGGGACCGTTACCCAGTTGCACCCCGTCACCTAGGGTGGGTGGTGCAAGTAGGCAGGGACAGGGTTGAGGGTGGTAGTTTAGGGGGTGCACTTCCTCTCTACCTTCCTTACCCGTGACAGGTGGTTTCTATTATGTAAGGACCTCAAAGTGACTTCAAAACTGAATTGGTCCTTGAAAAATTTGGTTTTGAAAATTTTATAGAAAATGTTAAAAATTGCTAAGCCTTCTAACTTCCTAAAAAATAAAATATGATTTTCAAAATTATGCCAACATAAAGTAGACATATAGGGAATCTTAACTAAAAGCAATTTAATGAGGTATCTGCCTTTAATGCGTAGAAATTCAAATTTAGATAATTACATTTTTTATAATATAAAGGTAAAATTTATCGACCCAAATTTATCCCTAATATCAAACACGAGATGTCACAAGAAAACAATCTCAGAATGACTCGGATAAATAAAAGCATTCCAAAATTATTAACACATAAAGTCACACATGTCAGATTAGCAAAATTAAGCCTGGTCACGAAGGTGAAAAATGGTTTGATCTTGAAATGGTTAATACACTCCCCCAAAAAATGTATAACAATATAAATTCACCGCAGAATGACTAATAGAACGTACGTATATTTCCTATTCATACACCCCATAAATAGCTGTAGTACAATGTAACTTCACCGCAGAACGACAATTAAGACGTATTCTTTTTCCTATTAATACACCCCCTAAAAAATGTATAACAATGTAAATTCACCACAGAACGGCTAATAGGATGTACATATATTTCTTATTAATATACCCCGTAAAGGGCTGTAGTACAATGTAACTTCACGGCTGAATGGCAATTAAAAAGTATTTTTGTTCCCTATTAATACACCCCCAATTTTTTTTTATAACAATGTAAATTCACCACAGAATGGCTAACAGGACGTACGTATGTTTCCTATTAATACACCACGTAAATGGCTGTAGTATTATGTAACTTCACCGCAGAAAGGCAAATAGAACATATTTTTTTTATTATTAATACACTACCCAAAAAATGTATAACAATGTAAAATCATGGCAGAACAGCTAATAGGACGTACGGATATTTCCTATTAATACACCCTGTAAATGGCTATATTACTGTGTCATTGTGCCACTATGTGGCCTCCTCATGCTGCCATCTCCACACCATGTCACGTTGCCATTCATTTTTATCACCATTCTGCTACTGATGCTGCTGATCACCAGGCCCACAATCTAATTAAGGTTTTGTAATTGATAAACCCAACTTGCTTTTGTGGGCTGCATCAGTGGCATAGCTAAAATTGACTGGGACCCACAGCAAATTTTTGAATGGGGCTCCATCCCACAGTAATCTTTTATCGACCCCTTCCCTTCATGACACCCCCATTGCTGTGGCTAGTAAAGATCGCTCTCTCAGACCAGGGCCGGCAGCTGTTCCATCAGTTTTATACGCTGTCTATACTGTCACTGTATATATTTTCTTTGTGTAATACTGTTGAGGGGGCGCTGACCAAATCCTTTACTCCTCCTCCTCCTCTTGGATGGGCCCCTTCTGGGTCAGGGCCCCAAAGCTGCAGCTTCTACTGCTTCCCCTATAGCTACGGCCCTGGTCTGCATGAATCTGCAGGAGTCCGTGATACAGCTCCACAGATTGTTTCCATCTGCATCTTTCTAAAAAATCTGTGGCCTTAGTCTTTTATCCAGAATCAGTAATTGTGCCACTATGTGGCCTCCTTATGCTGCCATCTCCACACCATGTCACCTTGCCACTAATTTATTATCACCATGCTGCTGCTAATGCAGCTTAAAAGGCCTTAAACTGGTCCATCACCAGGCCCACAATCAAATTAAGATTTTACGCACAAAACCAAAGTAAAAAATCGATTTTATAGGAAAAATTTATTGAAAACATTCTTTCCTGTATATTTACTTGTATATAAAGTGCAAGTGCTGCCAAAAATTACAAGGAAGAGGTACTCTGATACAACCTGTATATCACATAAAAGAGGGCCTCATTCACATTGAGTTGTGGTCCTGGAGGTGAGCTGACCCTGTAAAAGATTTTTGGTTTGGGCCTGCAGGTGAGCTGACCCTGTAAAAGATTTGACTTGCGGGCCTGCAGGTGAGCGGACCCTCTAAAAAATTAGATGTGAGGGCCTGCTTGTGAGTGGACTCTCTAAAAAATTAGATGTCAGGGTCTGCTGGTGAGCGGACCCTCTAAAAAATTAGATATGAGGGCCAGCTTGTGAGTGGACCCTCTGAAAAATTATATGTGAGGGCATGCTGGTGAGTGGACCCTCTAAAAAAATTATATTCGAAGGCCATATATGCGAGGGCATTATATGTGACAAATAAGCAATGCATGTTGATATGACGGAAGAGGAGGAGGAGGATGAGAAAAGGAAGATTAAACCATATACCCTTGTTTGTGGTGGAAGGGGTGCATGGGAAAACAGTCTATTAACTACATTAAAGACAACATATGTAAAGTGCCTTAATGTTCATCAGCATTACTCTGGTGGAGTTGAGAAGTCATGGTCAATCCAGGCCTCGTTCATTTTATATGAGTCAACCTGTCAGCATTTTCAGTTGACAGGTGGATACGCTTATAAGGCCACCAGCAGCACTAAATACACGCTCAGACAAAACGCTTGTGGCAGGACAGGCCAGCACCTCCAAAGCGTAGAGCGCCAGTTTGTGCCAAGTGTCCAGCTTGGACACCCAGTAGTTGTAAGGCACTGAGGGATCATTGAGGATGCTGACACGGTCTACTATGGACTCCACCATCTTCCAAAATTGTTCTCTCCTTGTGACAGTAGGCTGCACATCAGGGTGAGGGTGCTGGTGGGGTGTCATTAAACTGTCCCCGGCTTTGGAGAGTGTTGCCCTGCCTCTGTTGGAACTGCTGTGTGTTCCCCTTGTCTCCCCTCCTCGGTTGGCCAAGAAAGTACGAACTCTGCCCCAGACGTGGGCTAGGCATGGGATGTGTGTCCAATTGCCGAGCTCCAAAGCTGCCACCAAGTTACGGCCATTGTCAGACACAACCATGCCTGGTTGTTGGTTGAGTGGAGAGAAACACAGCTCGGTCTGGTCCCTTATACCCTGCCACAGCTCTGCGACGGTGTGCTGTTTGTCCCTTAAACAGATCAACTTCAGCACGGCCTGTTGACGCTTACCCACAGCAGTGCTACACTGCTTCCAGCTAGCGACTGATGGTTGACTGCTGCTGGAGGTGGAAGTGGAGGAGGAGGTGGCAGAGGAGGAGAAGTGGGGGTTGGAGCCAGTAACATAGCTGCTGGAGGAGACCCTGATGGGCATAGGGCCCGCAACCCTGGGCGTTGGTGGCACCTGTGCCATTCCAAGGTACGGCTTACTCCCGACCTCCACAACAATCACCCAGTGTGCGGTCATGGAAATGTAGCATCCCTAGCCACCAGCACTTGTCCATGTGTCCGTGGTTAAGTGGACCTTCCCAGTAACTGCGTTGGTCAGGGCACGGATTATGTTCTGGGACACATGCTGGTGTAAGGCAGGCACGGCACACTGTGAAAAATAGTAGCAGCTGGGGACTGCATTCTGAGGGATGGCCACCGATATCAGACTGCAGAAGGCCTCAGTGTCCGCAAGCCTAAATGGCAACATTTCAGGGGCCAGTAATTTCGAAGTTGTGCATTTAGTGGTATGGCCTGTGGGTGGGTATTTGCGCTTGCGTTCAAATAACTGTGTTATGGACATTTGGACGCTGCGCTGGGACAGGGAAGTGGATGTTGTTGCTGATGGTTCATGCAAAGGTCCAGGTGCAGGGCAAGGGGCATCCGGGCCTGCGCCTTCGACAGGGGATTTGCCAGCAGTGCGTAACACAGGGGAAGAGGAGGCAGTGGTGTGATTTTGGACCCAGGCTTTCGGCCCACTTGTTAGGGTGCTTGGATGCCATGTGGCAGATCATGCTGGTGGTGGTGAGGTTGCTAGTGTTCACGCCCGTTCATTTTGGTACGGCACAAGTTGCAAAATACCACTCTTTTGTCGTCTGCACTTTCCTCAAAAAAGCATCATACTGCGGAACACCTACCACTTGGCATGGTAGATTTACGCATGGGGTGCTCGGTGTAACGGTTGCAGGCCTGTTTGTTGTGGGCTGACTTCTCCCTTTTGCAACCCCACTGCCTCTTCCAGCCTGTTGCGGTGCTGCGGATACCTCCCCCTCTGTACTGCTGTCCTCGCTCGGTTTTTCACCTTCCCATGTTGGGTCAGCGACCTCATCGTCAACCACCTCCTCTTCCACTTCCTCACTCTGCTCATCCTCCAGACATGACCTAACCACAACCTCAGTGATTGACAACGGTGTCTCATCATCATCCACCTTGTGAATGAATGATTGCCGTTCACCACCGTCATCTTCTTGAGACTGTAAAGGCTCAAGAGGTTGGGAATCAGGGCATAATATCTCAGGTCCCTCTTCAAGCTTGCTGGGCGCGAGGGCCAAATGTAATAGTGGCGCTGGAAAAAGCTCCTCGGGATATCCAAGTGTGGGATCACTCGTTTGGCAAGCCTCTCTATGTGAGAATTCGGTTGACCAGACTCTTGGCTACAGAGACTGGACTTGGTGGAAGAGAGGGTGGTGCTTAACCGACTGGGAGCATTATCTTCAGCAATTCAACCGACCAACTGTTCGCACTGGTCTGACTTGGACAGTGTTGTCCTGTGCCGCCCAGCTAAGTTGGACATGAAGCTGGGTACGGTGGATGTTTTTTTCTGGTGCATTGGCTGCAGGCACAGTTTCATTGCGCCCAGTACCACGGCCTCTGCGTCCACCATCAGCATCACGCCCACTTCCCCGTCCCTTAGTGCTCACCTTCTTCATATTTATGGTTTTGTCACTAGCGCAGATTGTTTTACAGTCCGCTAAAGACACAGTTTACTGATGCAGGACAGCTTATGTCACAGAAACACACAGAATATGGACTCTATATTAAGCCCAGATTTTGGGAATTTGCCCTAAAGAAACAGTTTTCGGATGGCGTACTGTATATATCACAGAAAACCACAGAAAATGGACACTATTTTAGGCCCAGATTATTGGAATCTGCAGTACAGACACTGCTTTCTGATGTAGTTTATATTTATATTTTTCACTAAATCTGGGCCTGACAACCACACAAGGTGTTGAAGCGCAGATCACACAATTCACGGATTACACTGTTGACAGCAAAAATGTGGATAGATTATGGGCGAAAAATTGTCTTCTGTACTTTAAATGTTTTCAGTTTTTTTTTAATGTGGCCTGACAACCACACAAGGTGTTGAAGCGCAGATCATACAATTCACGGATTACACCGTTGACAGCAAAAATGTGGATTATGGGAAAAAAAATATTGTTTTCACTAATATTCTTCCTATCTCTGCCCCTGATACACAGATGTCACAAGTCACTGCAGACACCTTCTATATAGCAAAAGAATCGCTATTTTGCAAAGTTTAAAAAAATAATAATTAGAGTACAACTTTGCACCCACTTTGCACCCACTTTTGGGTCTTTGAAACGTTATTCACTGAAATATATTGCGATCCCAATCTCCCAACACTATCTGTCCCTTCCTAAGTGCAGCTCTCCCCGACTCGCAATGAGCCGAACCCGCGTCATCGGGTGCTATATAGCACGTGATGACGCGTTCCGGCCAGCCAATCACTGTAATGCCAGCAGCCAACATGGCTACTGGCATTACAGTGATGTCAGTACTTACCTGCACGTTTATTGGCTGCTTAGCAGCCGCAAAACGTGCTGGAAGGAGACTCGAGCATGCCGCTCAAGCACATGTGGTACTCGGCCGAGTACCGCCATGTGCCGAGCATAGCGATGCTGGAGCTGAACAGGTATTCGGCCAAGCATGCTCGCTCATCACTACTAATTAGTAAATAGAGTCCACCTGTGTGTATTTTTTCAGTAACTACACCTGTTCTGTGAAGGCCTCAGAGGTTTGTTAGCGAACATTAGTGATCAACCAGCATCATTAAAGCCAGGTAACACACCAGATAGGTCAGGGAGGAGAAGTGTAAAGCAGGGTTAGGTCATAAAAAATGACTGAATATCTCACGGGTCACTAAATCCATCATGTGAAAATGGAAGGGGCATGGCACAACTGCAAACCTACCAAGACATGGCTGTCCATTTAAACTGACAGCCCAGGCAATGAGAGCACTAATTAGAGAAGCAGCATTAGAAGAGTAGCTGCAGAGATTCACAGTTCAAGTGGGAGAATCTGTCCACAGGACAACTATCAGTTGTGTACTCCACAAATCTGGCCTTTATGGAAAAATGGCAAGAAGAAAGCAATTTTTGAAAGCAAGGCATATGAAGTCCCTTTTGCAGTTTGCCACAAGCCATGTAGGGGACACAGAAAATGTGGAGGAAGGTGCTCTAGTCAGATGAGATCAAACATTTTGGCCAAAATGCAAAACTCTATATGTGGTAGAAAACTAACACTTCACCTCACTCTGAACACACCATACCCTCAATGAAACATGGCAGCATCATGCGGTGGGGATGCTTTTCTTCAGCAGGGACAGGGAAGCTGGTCAGGGTTGGTGGGAAGATGAATGGAACTAAATAGAAACATAGAAACATAGAATGTGTCGGCAGATAAGAACCATTTGGCCCATCTAGTCTGCCCAATATGCTGAATGCTATTAATAGCCCTTGGCCCCATCTTATATGGAGGATGGCCTTATGCTTATCCCATGCATGCTTAAACTTCTTCACTGTATTTGCAGCTACCACTTCTGCTATTCCATGAATCCACTACTCTCTTAGTAAAGTAATAATGGAACAGCATGCAAAGTCCACAGAGTGGCCCAATGACATAATGGTGAGGTTGCAGCAGCATGAGGAGACCACAGAGTGGCCCAGTGACAGGACAATCCTTTAGGAAAACCTGGTAGAGGCTGCAAAAGACCTTCCAGCAGGACAACAACCCTAAACATGCATCCAGAGCTCCAGTGGAATGGCTTAGAGCAAAGCATGTTCCCAGATGCTCTCCATCCAATCTGACTGATATTGAGCTATTTTGCAAAGAAGAATGGGCAAACATTTCAGCCTCTACATGTGCAAAGGGGGTAGAGACATACCTGAAAAGACTTGCACCTGTATTTGCAGCAAGAGATGGTCCTTCAAAGTATTGACACAAGGGGGCTGAATACAAATGCATGCCACAATTTCCCGATTTTTATTTATTAAAAATGTTGAAAATTATTTATAATTATTTTTTCACTTCACACATACTTGCTAATTTGTGTTGATCTGTCACATACAATCTCAATAAAGTACATTTAGGTTTGTGGGCATAACATGAAAAAATGTGAAGAAATTCAAGGGGTCTAAATACTTTTCAAGGTACTATAATTGTTCTGTATGCCATCAGCCACAGTCTCTCCATATTCCATCAGTTAGTCTTTTGGCCAGATATCCGTAGTGGCACAGTTCTGCGCCTTTATCAAAATGTAATCCTTTTCTAAAACTTATTTCTCTATTAGTGATGAACGAACATCTGCCAGGACGGTTCACGATCAAATGTCTAGTGAACCGCAAGTTTGCGGCGGGTCCCATTCATATTTGCAGCCAAGAAATTATTACTAGAAGTGCACAAATAGTCCCACAACATGGACAGTGACATACCAGAAAAGATATATTATTCGAATTTGCAATCTCCATTCATTATCTTTTTCAATGCGAAATATCAGCAATATAATTTTCGAGTACGCGCATGCGCAAATGCACTATACAAGAATAGGACATGTTCTATAGGCTCTACAAAAAATGCAGTGTTCGCCCGATCACGCCTGATCTTGTGCGCACACTTGCGTTCAGTCCGCCCCACCGCAGTGACAGAATATTTTTTTTCTGATCACTGCAAAAACACAGTAAAATTGCTGCGGCGCTATAAAGATCACTTTTGAGGGGCATGGCGAGTTCATAGAAGATTTTTTTCGGCACAAGTTAGCAGAATTTTCTTTTTGTTTTTTCTTACAAAGTCTCATATTCCACTAACTTGTGACAAAAAAATAAAATCTCACATGAACTCACCATACCCCTCACGGAATTCAAATGCGTAAAAATTTTTAGACATTTATATTCCAGACAGTATGTATATTCCACACAGTATGGGTATATGTAAAAATACACCCCAAAACACATTGCCCTACTTCTCCTGAGTACGGAGACACTTTTTTGCAGCCTAGGTGCGCAAAGGGGCCCAAATTCCAATGAGTACCTTTAAGAGGGCATTTTTAGGCATTTGGATTCCAGACTTCTTCTCATGCTTTAGGGCCCCTAAAATGCCAGGGCAGTATAAATACCCCATAAGTGACCCCATTTTGGAAAGAAGACAGCCCAAGGTATTCCGTGAGGGGTATGGTGAGTTCCTAGAATATATATTTTTTGGGGGCATAAGTTAGCAGAAAATGTTTTATTATTTTTTTTTCTTACAAAATGATTTTCCGCTAACTTGTGCCCAAAAAAAATATTCTAGGAACTCGCCATGCCCCTCACGGAATACCTTGGGGTGTTTTCTTTCCAAAATAGGGTCACATGTGGGGTATTTATACTGCCCTGGTATTTTAGGTGCCCTAAAGCGTGAGAAGAAGTCTGGAATCCAAATGCCTAAAAATGCCCTCCTAAAAGGTACTCATTGGAATTTGGGCCCCTTTGCGCACCTAGGCTGCAAAAAAGTGTCACACATGTGGTATCACCGTACTCAGGAGAAGTAGGGCAATGTGTTTTGGGGTGTATTTTTACATATACCCATGCTGGGTGAGATAAATATCTCTGTAAAATGGCAACTTTGTATAAAAAAAATGGGAAAAGTTGTCTTTTACAGAGATATTTATCTCACCCAGCATGGGTATATGTAAAAATACACCCCAAAACACATTGCCCTACTTCTTCTGAGTATGGCGATACCACATATGTGACACTTTTTTGCAGCCTAGGTGCGCAAAGGGGCCCAAATTCTAAAGAGTACCTTCAGGATTTCACAGGACATTTTTTACGCATTTGGATTCCAAACTACTTCTCACGCTTTAGGTGTAATGACCGGCAACACGCACAGGGAGGAAAACAGGGAAAGCCCTGCCCAAGGGAGAGGGAAAGGTGGTGACCCCTAACTCACCTTGCAGCTGGCACCTGACTGCCCTGACGTCCCTAGACGGGTTCCTCACCCGTGCGGTGATCACGTGCCTAAACCCTGGCTTTCCCTGAAATGAGCCCTAGATAATGAACGGGCCGGTGGGATCGCTAGTCCTCACCACTGCACTAAGAGGGAAACACCAGGGAGAGGACAGACAAACACAGACAAACACAAACACCCAGGTGGACGGCAACAATTGTCCACAAAGGTCCAACAGGGATCCGGAGGGTAGCGTTCTAAGGCAACACTCAGAGAACGCAGCAACACAGCTCCAGTGGGTCAGAATAGATGTCCAGGCAGGAAGCTCTATATCTGGCAACCAGAGAAGTGTGAGAGGGGAATATAAGGAGGATTGGGAGTGCTGGACAAGGAACAGCTGAGAGAAGGAGCTACGGATCCCTGAGTGAGCCAAAAGGGTTTGTAAAGCAAACCCAGAAAGCTACAATAAGGAAACTTCCCTATCTGACATAGAGCGTGCAGCCAACCGCTGCGACCTCCTGACCCCGGGTACAACGGAGTCAGGCGTGGCTCTTGACACCCTCGTGACAGTACCCCCCTCTCTACGAGGGGCCTCCGGACACTCAGGACCAGGTCTCTCAGGATGAGAGGCATGAAAAATCTGAACTAGCCTGTCGGCGTTTACCTCAGACGCAGGAACCCACATTCTTTCCTCGGGACCGTAACCTCTCCAGTGCACCAGATATTGGAGAGAGCGGCGGACCCGACGAGAATTAACAATTTTGGATATCTGAAATTCCAAACTACCATCCACGACAACAGGAGGGGGTGGCAGCGGTGACGGTTCTAGAGGTGGAACATATTTTTTGAGTAACGACTTATGAAAGACATTATGGATTTTAAAAGTCTGAGGTAACTCCAGGCGAAAAGCCACGGGGTTGATGATGGCTACAATCTTGTAAGGACCAATAAACCTAGGACCCAGTTTCCAAGAGGGAACCTTCAACTTGATATTCCTAGTAGACAACCACACATAGTCATTCACTCCTAGGTCCGGACCTGGCGACCGTCTCTTATCAGCCATGCATTTGTATTTACCTCCCATATTTTTCAAGTTAGCTTGCACCTTCTGCCATACTGATGAAAGAGATGACGAAAACCGTTCCTCTTCGGGAACCCCAGAAGACCCCCCCTCTTTGAAAGTACAGAATTGGGGATGAAAACCATATGCACCAAGAAATGGTGACTTGCCAGTGGATTCCTGACGGCGATTATTTATGGCAAACTCAGCTAACGGTAAATATGACGACCACAACTCTTGGTTTTCAGACACAAAACATCTTAGATATGTCTCCAGGTTTTGGTTGGTACGCTCAGTCTGTCCATTCGACTGAGGATGGAAAGCTGAGGAAAAGGACAAGTGAACCCCCAAACGGGAACAAAAAGCTTTCCAAAATTTAGAAATAAACTGGGTTCCCCGATCCGAAACAACATCGGAGGGGACCCCGTGAAGCTTCACGATCTCACTGACGAATACCTGAGCAAGAGTTTTAGCATTAGGTAGTGCGGGTAATGCAATAAAGTGTGCCATTTTGCTAAACCTGTCCACTACTACCAAAATCACTGTTTTACCCGCAGACAAAGTCAGTGATAAAATCCATAGACAGATGTGTCCATGGTCTATTGGGAATGACGAGTGGTAATAGAGACCCTGCAGGACGTGTATGTGAAACTTTTGCGCGCGCACAGGTAGAACAAGAAGACACAAAATCCAATACATCCTGACGCAACCTTGGCCACCAAAAACGACGAGACAATAGCTCTAAGGTTGCTTTACTACCCGGGTGCCCAGCAAGTGCCGAATTATGATGTTCCTTTAATAATTCGAGACGTAGGTTCAACGGTACAAACAATTTCTCTGAGGGGCAAGAGACCGGGGCGTCCCCCTGGGCCTCTAACACCTTCCCCTCCAAAGCAGAGTGTACCGCAGAGACAACCACTCCTCTTTGTAGAATGGGTACCGGATCACTCACATTACCCCCTCCAGGGAAACAACGAGATAGAGCATCAGCCTTGGTATTCTTTACCCCAGGACGATAGGTAATCACAAAGTTAAACCTGGTAAAAAATAGCGACCACCTAGCCTGTCTAGGGGTGAGACGCTTAGCTGATTCGAGGTACAGCAGATTTTTGTGGTCCGTAAACACAGTGACGGGGTGGACTGCCCCCTCTAAAAAGTGACGCCACTCCTCAAACGCAAGTTTAATAGCTAACAGTTCCCTATTGCCAATATCGTAGTTCTGTTCTGCTGCAGATAGTTTTTTAGAAAAGAAAGCACAAGGACGCCATTTGCCAGGAGACGGACCCTGAGACAGCACCGCCCCCACTCCCACCTCTGACGCATCGACTTCAACAATAAAAGGCTGAGAGACATCAGGTTGGACTAGTACAGGTGCTGAGGTAAACCTCTCTTTTAGAGAGGAAAAAGCAACTTTAGCGGCGTCAGACCATTTAGAAAAATCAGTCCCCTTCCTAGTCATGTCAGTAAGGGGTTTTACGATCACCGAATAATTTTTAATGAATTTCCTATAGAAATTCGCGAAGCCCAAGAACCGTTGTAGTGCTTTGAGGTTCTCAGGAAGATCCCAATCCAAAATTGCCTGGACCTTCCTAGGATCCATACGGAAACCTGACGCAGATAAATAATAACCTAGGAATTGTATCTCCTGAACGGCAAAAACACATTTTTCAATTTTAGCATATAATTCATTCGTCCGTAGGACCTGCAGTACTTGTCTGACATGCTCCTCATGTGTTGTCAGATCAGACGAATAAATTAAGATATCATCTAGGTATATTACCACAAACCTGCCGATTAGATGACTAAAAATGTCATTAACGAAATGTTGAAAGACGGCAGGAGCATTGGTCAGGCCGAAAGGCATAACTAGATTTTCATAATGCCCCTTAGGGGTGTTAAAAGCTGTTTTCCACTCATCCCCCTCTTTAATAAGAATCAGATTGTAGGCCCCCCTAAGATCGAGTTTGGAGAACCACCTAGCACCCGCAATCTGGTTAAACAGGTCAGGAATGAGAGGAAGAGGGTATGGGTCTCGGATGGTTATCCGATTTAATTCACGAAAATCTAGGCAAGGACGCAGGCCCCCATCTTTCTTTTTAACGAAGAAAAACCCTGCAGCCACGGGTGAAGAAGAGGGTCTGATGTGTCCCTTAGCCAAACTCTCGGAGATATAATCCTTCATGGCTTGTCTCTCTGGACCTGAAAGATTATATAACCTGGTCTTGGGTAATTTTGCGCCGGGAATAAGGTTAACCAGGCAATCATAAGGACGATGAGGTGGTAACTTCTGACAACCCTTTTCAGAAAAAACGTCCTCAAAGTCCGAAACAAATGTAGGTAGGGTAGTTATGGAGGCGACTAAGCAATTGCTATTTAAGCAATTTTCTCTGCACGGCTCACTCCACTCCAATATCTCCCTGGCCTGCCAATCCACCACTGGATTGTGCGCTACCAACCAGGGAAGACCCAGCACTACCGGAGCGGGAAGCCCCTCCAGAACAAAACATGAGAGCATCGCGTTATGGTGGTCCCCTACCCGAAGGTGTAAATTATGAACGATGTGGGTGAGGTTTCTCTGAGACAGAAGAGCAGAATCTATAGCAAATATGGGAATAGGTCTCTGTAGTGTACAGAGAGACAAACCCATAGTGCGGGCAAAATGGGCATCTATCAAATTTACCCCTGCTCCACTGTCTAGAAAGAAAGAAATAGTCTCTGTCTTATCACCAAAAACAATAACCGCTGGCAACACAAATTGCGATGTACGTATGGAGGAAACGTATACCCCCCGGCTGACATCCTCCACACAGCCTGGGGTTAGTAGTTTTCCGACGGTTTTTTGTTTCTGAGGAAAGAAGGACAGACATTAATGAAATGACCCCTCTCCCCACAAAAAAAAACAACCCCCACGCCTACGGCGAACCTCAGGAGGACGGACCTGACGAGTAGTTCCTCCTAGCTGCATAGGCTCGTCTAAGTCCGTACAGACTAACTGCTGCTTGGGAGGGGTTACCAATGGCTCCGGTTTTTTCAACCTGTCCCTAAGGCGTCTATCTACTATACGGATAGAAAGGGACATAACTGCATCAAGGGAAAAGGGGGTCTCATACAATGCAAGCGCATCCTTAAAGGGTTTCTACCACTTCGGTTTCACATATTTAGCTGTCAGACACTAGCGATCCGCTAGTGTCTGCTCTGCCCAACCATCCTAATATAATTGCTTTTGGGGCAGCCGTTTTGCTAAAAAAAGAACTTTTATTAATATGCTAATGAGCCTCTAGGTGCTATGGGGGCGTCATTAGCACCTAGAGGCTCCGTCTACCTTCAGAAACTGCCGCCGCCCAGCGCGTCCCTCCAGCCCGCCCATCTCCTCCTGAATGCGATCCTCCTTGTGAGCGTATGTATTATGCGCAGTGAATGTCTGACCGCTTCCTTGCTCAGACATCTCCACTGCGCCTGCGTGATGACGCCATAGTGCTCCGAGGAACAGGCGCAGTGGAGATGTCTGAGCAGGGAAGCTGTCAGACATTCACTGCGCATGTGCCGAATACAGGCGCTCACAAGGAGGATCGCATTCAGGAGGAGATGGGCGGGCTGGAGGGACGCGCTGGGCGGCGGCAGTTTCTGAAGGTAGACGGAGCCTCTAGGTGCTAATGACGCCCCCATAGCACCTAGAGGCTCATTAGCATATTAATAAAAGTTCTTTTTTTAGCAAAACGGCTGTCTCAAAAGCAATTCTATTAGGATGGTTGGGCAGAGCAGACACTAGCGGATCGCTAGTGTCTGACAGCTAAATATGTGAAACCGAAGTGGTAGAAACCCTTTAACCCTTTCGGATAACCCAGAGCAGAACTGACTCCTGAGAGCCGGGTCGTTCCATTGGGTATCCGTAGCCCACCTACGGAAGTCAGAGCAATACTCCTCTACCGGCCGCTCTCCTTGTAGGAGTCTCCGTAATTTTGATTCAGCCAGTGCGACTCGGTCAGGGTCGTCATATATGAGACCCAAGGCCCCGAAAAACTCATCCACTGACCGAAGAGCCTTGGAATCAGTAGGTAAAGAGAACGCCCAGGACTGCGGGTCCCCCTGCAGCAGGGAAATAACAACACCCACCCGCTGTTCTTCATTACCAGAGGAGTAAGGACGCAGTTTAAAGTATAGTTTACAGGCCTCACGAAAAGTCAAAAACTTGTCCCTTCCCCCAGAAAACCTGTCAGGGAGAGGGACCTTGGGTTCCTCAACAACCTGGTTACCAGTAGCAACCGCTGGGCTTGCGGTCTGTTGTAATTGCTGCTGTTGCTGGAGGACCGACGCCTTCAATCCTGCCACCTCCAAAGACAGGCCATGAAATTGTTCGGACAGAGCAGCAATTGGATCCATACTGGATTCTAAGTAGATAAAATTTTTTTTTTTTTTTTACCTACACAAAAATAAGGGCCAGATATAATGTAATGACCGGCAACACGCACAGGGAGGAAAACAGGGAAAGCCCTGCCCAAGGGAGAGGGAAAGGTGGTGACCCCTAACTCACCTTGCAGCTGGCACCTGACTGCCCTGACGTCCCTAGACGGGTTCCTCACCCGTGCGGCGATCACGTGCCTAAACCCTGGCTTTCCCTGAAATGAGCCCTAGATAATGAACGGGCCGGTGGGATCGCTAGTCCTCACCACTGCACTAAGAGGGAAACACCAGGGAGAGGACAGACAAACACAGACAAACACAAACACCCAGGTGGACGGCAACAATTGTCCACAAAGGTCCAACAGGGATCCGGAGGGTAGCGTTCTAAGGCAACACTCAGAGAACGCAGCAACACAGCTCCAGTGGGTCAGAATAGATGTACAGGCAGGAAGCTCTATATCTGGCAACCAGAGAAGTGTGAGAGGGGAATATAAGGAGGATTGGGAGTGCTGGACAAGGAACAGCTGAGAGAAGGAGCTACGAATCCCTGAGTGAGCCAAAAGGGTTTGTAAAGCAAACCCAGAAAGCTACAATAAGGAAACTTCCCTATCTGACATAGAGCGTGCAGCCAACCGCTGCGACCTCCTGACCCCGGGTACAACGGAGTCAGGCGTGGCTCTTGACACCCTCGTGACATGAGGTCCCCTAAAATGCCCGGGCAGTATAAATACCCCACAAGTGACCCCATTTTGGAAAGAAGACACCCCAAGGTATTCCGTGAGGGGTATGGTGAGTTCATGTAAAAATTTTTTTTTTTTGTCACAAGTTAGTGGAATATGAGACTTTGTAAGAAAAAATAAAATTATAATTTTCCGCTAACTTGTGACAAAAAATAAAAACTTCCATGAACTCACTATGCCCAGCAGCGAATACCTTAGGGTGTCTACTTTCCGAGATGGGGTCATTTGTGGGGTGTTTCTACTGTCTGGGCATTGTAGAACCTCAGGAAACATGACAGGTGCTCAGAAAGTCAAAGTGCGTAAATTTACATTTTTGCACCATAGTTTGTAAACGCTATAACTTTTGCCCAAACCAATAAATATACACTTATTGCATTTTTTTATCAAAGACATGTAGAACAATAAATTTAGAGAAAAATTTATATAGAAATGTAGTTTTAATTGAAAAATGTTACAACAGAAAGTGAAAAATGTTGTTTTTTTGCAAAAATTTCGGTCAATTTTGATTAATATAAAAAAAAGTCAAAATGTCAGCAGCAATGAAATACCAGCAAATGAAAGCTTTATTAGTGAGAAGAAAAGGAGGCAAAATTAATTTGGGTGGTAAGTTGTATGACCGAGCAATAAACCGTGAAATTAGTGTAGTGCAGAATTGTAAAAAGTGGTCTGGTCATTAAGGGGGTTTAAGCTAGGGGGGCTGAAGTGGTTAAAGAGTGCTGTTGTCTAGTATTGCTTGCCTATACATTCATTCACTAGTTTTCGCCTAGGAATGGATTCACTTTGCCGCTTGTGTTCGTGTACTAGGTGCCTGCAGTGCACTAAGACACGGTCACTAAGTCACAGCCACACTTAGCCTAAAACCTAAATTGCAGCTCCCCCGATATGTTTCACCACTGCTGTGGCGTCTTCAGGGGAAATGGAGCTACTATTAACACGAGCGCCATTTGAATCAATGTTTATAACTCCTAAAGGCGGGCAGGGCCGTCTTTAATATTGATTGGACCCTGGGCAAGAATTTACTTGGACCCCCTGGATCCCGCCTTTCCACACCCTAGCATGCAATCATGCCCTCCACCAAAACACACACAAAAAAAAATCCACACACCTCGTAGAGTAGTACATGTCACGGATGGTGTTGCAGAAAACAAGAAGTAACAAATAAAGATCCAACTGACTTGATCCCAAACTAAGGAACAAAAGGGTGAGCCCTATAAAAGCCCTAGAGCTCTCCCTGACTGCTCAGCCCATGCAAAGATCTCTGTGATAGAAAGTTGCATGTCCACGTACCTAGACTGAGTGACACCTGAAAACCCTATAATAGTGAGGGGACACGACCACCGGCTCCCTGAAATTAATACGGAAGGAGTCAGGGTCACCTAGAATCAAGCCAACAGGAAAACACAAATAAAGGGATAGACTTATTTGAGGAAGCAGCAGTAGCAAACTTCTAGCAGTGAGCACAATCCAGGAAGTAGTATAAACCACAAAGTGAGGCAGTATGGGAAGGGATATAAAGGGAGGCAATCACTGCTAATAGATCACAGCTGGGAGAGGGAGAAGAGATGTCAAAGCGAAACCAAAACAAAAGAGCATCATGCAGGAGGTACTGAAGAACGTCTGTCAGAACTTCTCAGAGATCTGGCGGTGACAGTACTTTTTAATAATGATGAGTGGCCACTGGAGGTGTTTCTTGGCGGTAATGTAAATACTGCCTTTTTTTCTGAAAAGCCAGTGTTTACCCACCATAATGTGCCCCAGTATAAAATACCCCTATACAGAGCCACCCATATAAAATACCCCGTCTTTGTGGCCTCAGAAGAAGCCCCCATATTGTTCCGCCCCCCTTGCCCCATATAAAATTCCCCTTCTTTGTGGTCTCAGTAGATGCCCCCATAGCGCCACTCAATAATGTGCCAGTAAAAACTGCCACCAATAATGTGCCAGTAAGAAGTACCCCCACAGATGCCCCCACAGTGCCCCCCAATAATGTGCCAGTAAGATGTGCCCCATAGATGCCCCCAATCATGTGCCAGTAATAAGTGCCCCCCGTAGATGCCCCCAATCATGTGTTAGTTAACAGGTGCCCCCATAGATGCCCCCCCCAATCATGTGCCAGTAATAAGTGCCCCCATAGATGCCCCCAATCATGTGCCAGTAACAGGTGCCCCCATAGATGCCCCCCAATCATGTGCCAGTAACAGGTGTCCCTATAGATGCCCCCCAATTATGTGCCAGTAGTAGTACTATATAAAAAAATAAACACTTATACTTACCTCCATCAGGCTGACAGTGATGCGATGCAGGCCTCTTCCGGGCCTGTGTCCCATGCTGTACGGCTCAGGCGGCGCAAGGACGTCACCGCGCCGCCTGCACCAGCCTCTGATAGGCTGCAGGCCTAGTGCCTGCAGTCTATCAAAGGAACGGGGAAGGAAGACGCCTCCCCCTCCCCTGCCAAGCCGCAGCACTTCCATCTGTATCGATCTCCTGAGGACGGCAATACAGATGACTATGGAGATGAGCGCTTCCACAATGGAAGCGCTCATCGACCTGTGCCCTGCCGCCACCCCCCACATCACCAGTGGCCAGCGGGGATCAAGAGGCAGCTGCCTTGGGCCCAGGGCAGCTGCCCCTTTTGCCCTGCGTTAAATGCGGCCCTGTAGGTGGGTCTTTTCTTTTCTATTCTCCAATAAGAGAGCAGCGCTCGTGTGACAGGAAAGCAATCTGGCCAATAAGTTTCAGTCTTAGCAATTAGTCGATCATGAGTGTCGCCAATGCCTACAGGGGATATGCGCCTGCGTGAGAACTTTTACCTCCATATCCACATCTTCCGAACATCTGCGCATGTCCTGTAGGCCGAGTCTCTCCGTCTGCGCTTTCCTCCAGATTCCATCTCCAAAAGAATCCTAAGTGGAGGTGTAGTGTCCCACTAGGTAAAGGTGGGCACTACACAAAAGGGGTTAATGTGTCTTATTGCATTGAATGTCATGTGCATGTATTTACCTGTGTTAACTGGGTGTCAGGCGTTAGAGGGAGCTAGAGAGCCCTAGTCATATATAGGACGGCCCAGACAGGGGAGAGGCAGTGTATTCCAGGGGACTAGAGGAGTCACCTAGTCAGCCTGAAGCTCCTGAGGCTAAGGATAGCTCAGTTGAGACACCCCAGTAGTAGGAGAGCACCTCCTGGGAGAAACCTGCAGCCACCTTTCCCTTCCAACAGACAAGACAGCCAGGAAAAGGAGGTGTTGTAACCTAGTCAAGTGCCAATACTGGAGGAAGGATTATATACCAAGGATTTAAGCCAGCAATTAGGCATCCGGGCCTTGGGATCCAGCCAGCTAGAATAGCTGTGGGGATAGAGCAGCATTGTACTGCAAAGCATTAACTGTTTGCCCTCCAAGTATCTTGCAAGATCATACCTGCCATATTGTGAAATAAACCTGCTGTGTACTTGTACTAGAAAGGACTGCATTATTTTCATCTACTGCAACTGTATGTATAAAGTTGGACTGTTTCCTAAAGTAAAGCAACGTTTGGTTTACCAACTGCGTACTCAATTAATCCTCTTACAAATCGGTGTGCCACCGTTACAGGCACTGGCGTCACGATCCTTAAAGGGACCTTGCCTCAGGCACTCAAAACACCTACAACATCCAGGGCACCTCACATACCATCAGGTCTGGTCCCTATCTACAGAGTGTGCCCCAGAGGAACTAGTGTCTGCCTCTCTGTCACTGTCGCATGCCTGCCCAGGGTTCTCCTCAGAAAAGTGAGTAACCCTCAATTGCCCATACCGTGACCTCACTGTCGCTATACCCTGCAGGTCTGGCGTGCTGCAGAGGCACATGCGCTAGAACTTAGAAAAAGTTAATCCGTAGGAAGATCCCACAGCGCACGCCCTCCGACTCTGTCTCCAAATCAAATATGAAGTTAAGGGCGCATGCACGAAAACTTAGAAAGATGATTTTGAAAGGTTTCCTACAGCACAAGTCTTCTGACTTCATCTACTATTCAGAGGTATCGCTAATTGCTACAGCGCATGTCTTCTGACTTGGTCTATTAATCAGTGTTGTCTTTTTTAGAGCGCATGTCTTAGGTCTTAGTTCATTATATAGAAACAGAATGGGCGCACATGTGCTAGAACCTAGGAGAATTTTTTAAAAAATTTTATGGAGTTCCTACAGCGCATGTCTACTAACTTAGTCTACTATTCGATGTTATCTTTCTTGATATGTATGTCTTAAATATCAATCCTATATCTTTAGGGTATCTTGCGCATATCTTAAACCCAGTGCTGCGCATATATGCTAACTAGGTCATTGGTAGACTTTGGGACTGATATCCACTATGCTTCTCTACTAACTTTATTTATTTTCCTTTTTATGAGTTTTCTATCCTACTGTAGTATTCATTAGTCTCATAATATTTATTCTGTCAGTGGATAATTAGTCAATTTTTTATTTAATTTTTTAGAAAAAGAAAAATCTATGACTAATGCTGACTGTGGATGATTATTGGCCTTCTTCTTTCTTCTCACTATGAATTTTCCCTATATTATATTGATGTTGTAATCTAGTATTCTAGGTTTCCTTCTATTTTAACCCCTCACCCCATGGATTTCTGAGGAGGCAGATTGGAAAGTTAGTTGGAACTGGCCCAGTTTGCTCTTTCTGTACTGTCTTATCCAGCCTCAAATGTTATTTCAGAAAGCATTTTCAGCAAGTGGCATTGTCACACCCAAATGGACAAACTTGTCCTCCTCCAATGCACAAAACATCACTTTTGCCTAAATTAATCAAGAATGGATCCACACACTTCTGGGTGATGCCAATGATTAGATCTGCCATTGCTTACAGTGCCCCCATCATTCCACTGCCACTTTCTGCCTGCCTACCATCATGTTCCATACCATAAGGCTGCTGTCACCACCACCACAGCTGCTACTCCCTGCTGCTATCCCCATACTGTCACATCCATTTACTTCTACTGCCAATACCATTACCGCTACACAGCCGCTACAACTACTTCTACCCCAACACAGCTGCACACACACACATCTACTGCCTTGTCTGTTGCATGCTCCCAATTAAAAGGGAGAGTTTTTCCAGGCTTATTCATAACAAACCACTGATTCTTCTGACAATTAACACTTGTGGGTGTATAAATATGTTTTAAAACATTTTATTTGCCAAGAGTCAGTTTTGATACAAATTCAGAGTACATAACTTGTGATCATCTTGTACACTCATAAAGAATAAGGTACACATAACAATAAAAAGTACATGAAGAAAGCATACATTTTGTCAATTTTTGTATCATAAACTGTAACGGATCTCCTAGCACCCCGACCGGGTACCTCCGTTGATAGATGCTCCTAGTGCTTCCCGAGGTCCCCAAGCACTCCACTTGACAACGTAAGCGTTGCAGACCCCACGAACCACCGAAGCTTGGTTGAGGTCTCACCGTCTCCTACCAACCCTGAACCTACGACAAGGCTCCAGGCTCCAGTGGGTGAACCTCTCCTAAATCCCGAGAGCAGAAACAGCTCTTACAAGAGCTAGCAGTTATGCCAGGGGAGTATAGCAAATCTTCAGCGTATAGCAATCCTCCAGTGTCGCTCAGTTACCCAAACACCAGCCTCAACATGGTAAAGGGTAAAACAGGAACTCTTTATTTGAACACACAAGCATTGATTTATACACATTTTTCAACAAGGTTACCACCCACAGGGTTTTGTAAAAACAGTCAATAACCACATACAATACACTCAGACACTCCCACACAAAATCCTCCCCTCTGTCCGTGATACAATTACCTCACTCTGGGTTGATGCAATCATCACAGGCAGGAGAATACACAATGTCTTCTGTCCTGGAGACAACCGAGACGTAATTCAATTATCTCTCAGGACAAAGGACATCACCAATACACACAGAGAGACAATGGAACAGACCTCACTATTCAACGTCTACAATGTCCCACCCTTTTCAATACACATAGTCATTTAACATCCCAAAATGGCATGAATTAGACCAGGGGTTCAAGTTAGTACAAGTCCTTTGTGAACAAAGGAAGCCTGGCTGATGAGAGGGCCCATAATCCTGGGGCAAGAGGCTGGTAGCCCCTCCAAAACCCAGTGACGAGGTTGGTTTCGCCACATAAACGTTACAAACGGTTAAGGTTATTTGGTATAAATGAAACATTAATGCTTGACAGTGTCAAAAAATCATGGTTAAGACAAGAGAAAACAGTAATTAGCTAAACCATTTGGTGAAAGAGAGAAGAGAGGCTCAGAGTGTTGGGTACATATCAGATTTAATGAGGGTTAGCCCTAAAAAGATTCCAAGGACTACAGATCTTATAAAAATTTTTAGACGTGTTTGAGTCCCAATGGGCAATTTGTTCCAATGTACAATTGGTCACATTTAATAAGCCTTAGAGCTACCGTAGGTGGGTCCGGAGACTTCCAATTTTCTGCTACCAAGAGTCTTGCAGCAGCCAGTAAATGTTGGTGTAGGATTCACCCATCAGGCCTAATAGGCATGTCTGTGGCAACATCACCAGAGTGAGTTTTTGTGTGATAAAACCTGTGGAATTTGTGAGTTATATATTCTTTATATTTTCTTAGCTGGTTCCCTAGTGCTCAAAACCATCTGTCTTCTGGGGTTTGTATCATTTTGAGATATTGCAGAAAATGTGCTATGTGGAATGGAGTGAAACCAGTGATAGGAAGATGCTGGAAGGACGCATCGTAAGATTCATTATCGGTCCTCACCATCTCCCACACAGTCACCTTATTCTTTTTGCAAGCTTCATTAAGTGATGCCCTAAATTCCTTAGGGGAATCCCACATGACATCGTTCACCTGTAGCAATGGGGAGAGTGGGCTGGAAAGCAGGGTGCTTGTGATCTCTGAATGCCATATTTTCACAGTATCCCGCGTCATCAGATCTTCAATATTTTTTACCAACTCTGCGGTATGTGCCCTAGCAAGAATTTGTGACCTCAAGGGAACGTCTGACATGTGATTGCTCCATTTGTATATCTAGCCTGTCCGATGTGTTTCTTAGCCATTCTAGAGACCTATCACCCTGCATGGCCTTATAGTATATATATATAGAAATCCGGCACCCCAAGGCCTCTGGCTTTGTTTGATTTAATAGTTTGTGAGTATGAAAGCCTAGGTCTGGCTCCCCTCCATAAGAAATGAGTCGTTATTTTACTCATTTCCAAGAATAAAGTTCTAGGTATGGCAATTGGGAGGACTTGCAGATAGTATAATATTTTTGGAAGAAAGTGTCATTTTTCTTACCGTAAATTCTCTTTCCTTTAGTCCAAAGCAGCAGCACCCATGGGGATTTCTAATCCTCCTGAAATGTAGGACAGGAGAGGTCAATTAATCAATTTAACACAGCTCCTATAAAACTGCCTAACTTAGTCCCTCCTATTGTGTACTTCCAACTGAACTTCCAGTCATAATAAATAAATAAAAAATAACACTCAAGGTAAGTTTCAACAATCACTTTATTGGGTGGGTAAGTATGTGCTGCTGCTTTGGACAAAAGGAAAGAGAATTTACGGTAAGAAAAATTACACTTTCCTTGTCGTCCTACAGCAGCAGCACCCATGGGGATTTAGCAAGTAATCCTACAGGGAGGGCTCTCCATTATACCGCGGACTGTATTACCGCTCTGCCAAAAGCCATCTCTCCTGTTTGTCTCATATCCAGTCTGTAATGCTTCACAAACGTGTTGGACGAGCTCCAGGACGCTGTTCTACAGATCTGGTCTATGGGGACAGATTTTTTCTCTGCCCATGATGTGGCTATAGCGTGAGTGGAATGAGCCCTTATGGGTTTTGGCGCTTCTGATCCATTAAGTTCATAGCAGATAGTGATAGCTTCTCGTATCCATCTGGATATTGAGGCTTTTGTTAGTTTTTCCCTCTTGTTCTTCCCTGAATATGATATGAACAGGTGGTCTGTCTTCCTAAACTGTCCTGTTCTCTGGACATATATTTTTAATGCTCTGCCCACATCCAGGGAGTGAAGTCTACACTCCTCCTCCTAAACCGGATCTGGGAAAAAAACGGGCAACTCAATCTGCTGATTTAGATTCGTAAAAGATGGAACTTTCGGTTGAAAGGAAGATAAAGTCCTCAGCAATACTTTATCTTGAAGAAAAATTGTGTAAGGCTCAGCACATGCCAGGGCCTGAATTTCACTTACCCGCTTGGCTGAAGTTATTGCCACTAAAAACAGACCTTGAGGGACAAAAACGTTATCTCTGACTCTTGAAGTGGGATCGGGTCGATGACTTGTGGCTTAAGCCTCCTTACCGCCTTGACAAACCTCTGTATTAGAGGCTCCTGTGATAATCTCCTGACCAATGTAGCTGATAGGGCTGATATCTGGACTTTAATTGTGCCAGGCCTCAAGCCTTTTCCGAACCCCTGCTGCAGAAAATTCTGAATATCCTGAATAGTAGGAGACTGAGCGGGTACTCCATTCTTCTCGCACCAAAGATTGAAGATTTTCTTCATTCTTAGGTAAGCTCTATTTGTAGAGCCTGCTCTGGATTGTAGCAGGGTTCTTATCACTGCCTCGGACAAGCCCTCTTGTATTAAAAGGAGGCAGTCAACATCCATGCTGTCAACTGCAGGTGGAGTAAATGCGGACAACATCTGTCGCCCTGCGTCACCAGGTGCGGAATCTGTGGGAGCTTCCAAAGGGTGTTCTTGCTCATCACCACCAGTGAGGCAAACCATGCCCTCTTGGGCAAGTACGGACAGATTAGAATTGTTGAGACCTGGTCCCGTCTGATCTTCTGCAAGACCTTTGGGATCATAGGTATGGGCGGAAATATGTAGGCCAGTGTGAAGTCCCACAGGACTGAGAGGGCATCCAACCTCCAGGGGTTGTCCCCCTTGAATAGGGAGCAAAATAGAGGAACCTTTGCATTGTTCCGAGTAGCCATTAGATCTATCCGGTGACGCCCCCAGCGCTTCATGAGCTGCGCAAATATTTGTGGGTCCAATGACCATTCTCCCGGAAGGGGTAAGTTGCGGCTTAGTCTGTCGGCTACTACATTGCTCCTCCCTTTGATGTATACAGCTGACAGCTGTTGGATATTGGCCTCTGCCCATCCGAAGATCCGTTCCGCCTCTTTGAGGAGGGCTAAGGATCTGGTACCTCCCTGGCGATTTAGGTATGCAACGGTGGTTTTGTTGTCCGATTTTATCATTATGGCTTGATCCCGGACCATAGGGTGGAACTGCGTTAGAGCATTGTAGACTGCTCTCATCTCTCTGAGATTAGACGACATTAGTCTTTCTACTGGGGTCCAAGTACCTTTCACCCTCTGCCCCTTCATGTGGGCACCCCAACCTTTAGCTGAAGCATTGGTTGTGATTTAGGTCCATACGGGAAGGGCAAACGTCCTGCCATTGTTCACAGCCATCCACCACCTCAGGGAGTTTCTTGTCTCCTTTGAGACTATTGTCATTTGATCCAGAGAATTGTTGTCTCTGTCCCATTTCTGTAGCATCTCCCACTGTAACTGCCTTGTGTGCCAATTTGCCCACAGAATTGCCTGGCTGGCAGCAGTCATGAGACCGAGCGTCCTCATCATCTGACAAAAGGAAATCGGTCGGATCTGTCTCAACAATCGTATATTCTGGTGCAGAACATTCATCCTGTTCATAGGAAGAGAAACAGTCATTGCCTTGGTGTCCAGGATAAACCCCAGAAACTGCTTCTGCTGGGCTGGTCTGATACTGGATTTCTCTGTATTGACTAACCAGCCTAGAGACTGAAGTCTGTCGAATATTACCTGGAGATGTGCGTTGAGAATCTCCACACTTGACCCCTTCACCAGCCAGTCGTCCAAATATGGGATTACTGTTATTCCCGATTCTCTGAAGCCTGCTACTACTGCTGCTATCACCTTTGTGAAAGTGAATGGGGCTGACGAAATCCCGAACGGGAGAGACGTAAACTGCAGGTGATGTAGTAGTCCCCTTAAGAAGACCGCGATGCGAAGGAACTTTCGGTAACCCTTGTGAATGGGGATGTGTAAATACGCGTCCTTTAAATCTATTGTAGCAAGGTAATCTCCTGGGTCCAGTAGACTTAGTGCGGACTGAACTGTCTCCATACGGAATTTCTTCTTGCGTAGGAATCTGTTGAGATACCTTAGAGGCTTTGGAACAAAAAAAAACTTTGAATACACTCTTTGGAAGATTTCTTCTTCCGGAACAGGTTCCAGAACATTCATCTGAATGAACTCCTTTATAGCCTGTTCTATTAGGCATTGCTTCTGACCTTTTAACCTTTGTGTTATGACATACCTGTCTGGGGGCCTGGCCTGTAGCTCTATACGATAGCCATTTCTTACGGCATCTATAACCCATTGATCCTTTACTACCTTCTCCCATTCTATATGAAAGTAGGTCAATCTGCCCCCTACAGGCATACCTTTGAGGTCAGAATTCCAGCTTGCGTCTGGGGGGTGGAGCTCCTCTTCCACGGCCTCTTCTCCGCAGTGTAGAGGCTCCTCTGGAGCTGCCTCCTCGTGACACGGATGTTTCTCCTCCATCTGATCTTCTGCGTCCCGTGCCTCTATTGGCTGTGCGAAAGGAAGAAAACCACTTTCTCCTGGAAACATAAGGAAGGGATTTACCCTTTTTGTCTGACAAGTTCTCCATGAGTGTGTCTAGCTCAGGCCCAAAGAGCCTATTTGGACGGTATTCCATGGCACACAGTGTACTTTTAGAGTGGGCATCTGCCCCCCAAGGCTTTATCCATAGGGATCTTCTGCCTGTAGTAGACAATGCCATGGATCTTGCAGCATATCTTGCTTGTTGTACCGACACATCACAAAGAAAGTCAGAGGCCAGAGCTATCTTCTTAAAAAATAATAAGATGTCATCTCTAGGTACCCCCTTATCTATGTCCTCCTCCATCTGGAGAAGCCATGATCTAAGGTTCCTGGCAACCGCATAAGAAGCAATTGCTGCTTTAGACTGCCCTGAGGCTGTGAGATAACTGCGGCGTAGGGCATTCTCTATCCTCTTATCCATTGGGTCTGTAAAATTAGATCCATCTTCACTTGGAACCAATGTACGTCTGAACAGCTTTGAAATAGCGACGTCAACCTTGGGGAGCTCTCCCCACTGTCTCTCCTCTTCTTGGTTAATCACATACATGGACTTGAACCTTTTATTAAATATTGGCCCCTTATCTGGTGTCTTCCACTCGTTGACCATAAGTTTCTTCACCAAGGGGTAAACTGCGAATGCTCTAGTTTTTTTAGGGATACCGTCCTCACCGACTATTTCAGTCTGCACTACACACTCGGGCTCAAGAGATTTGAACAATCTTGACATTTTTTGCAACGGAAATAAATTTATTTCCTGATTACTCTCCTCTGATACTGAGGAGTTAACTTTGTCTATGACTCTATATTCCTCAAACATGTCGGACTCTCTGGGAGACCCAGCAGACTTCCTTGTGGTGGCCTCTATCCTCAGAACCGTGAGACATTTCTCTATAATAGAGCAGAGAAGCAATAGTTTAATCTGCTCTAAAATGACTATAACTTAATTCCTTTATTATGCAGAAAATTTAAGAACAGAGAAACCACCACGGAATAAGTTTACTAACACAACTGTATTGTGAGTGAGTGAAATTTGAGCAACCATCCGCTAGATGGCAGCAACTCCCTGCAGCCCAGCCAGCCTGAATCTCACTCACTCGTCCTAGCAAGATATGATTGCTTCCGCAACACAGCAGAGAGCTCCGGAGGTAAAACCAACATTCTCAAGGATTACTTACCTCGTGGGAGCGTGGCAAAAGCGCAGCAGAGCGGCACAGAATGATGGACGCCAGCAACTTTTATCTCTCCCTCCCTCCTCCCTGCTAGGCGGCACACGCACAAGACGCACGCAGCCAGCGGGGGGAGGTGGAACCACCTGAGGGATGCGCTGCCTGGTAAGTTACCTAAGAGCCGCAGCCCTATACAGTTAATGCAGCGCCAGAACTAGCGTCTCCTAATGATATAACAACAGGACACCAGTCCTGAGAGAAATAGCGGAGGGAAAGCAAGATCATAAATAGAAAAAAATACTTCCCAACATCTCCCCTTCTCCAGAAGGCTGTCCTTTCCCAGGAAGGACAGAAAAAAACACAATAGGAGGGACTAAGTTAGGCAGTTTTATAGGAGCTGTGTTAAATTGATTAATTGACATCTCCTGTCCTACATTTTCAGGAGGATTAGAAATCCCCATGGGTGCTGCTGCTGTAGGACGACAAGGAATGACTGTTTTAATGAGAGTCCTACAACCGAACCAGGAACTGAATGGTATGTCCCAATCCTCAGTAATGGTTTTTATTGTGTTTGGAATGGTCTTGACATTTTCTAAGTAAAGATTGGTAGTATGAGGAGTAAGATTTATGCCCAAAAAAGGAATACTCTTTGTCGCCCACACAAATGGTGAGATCCTCTCAAGGTGTTTTTGAGTGTGTAAGTCTAGGGTGAAGTTAAGTACCTTGGACTTAGAGAGGTTAACTTTAAAGTTCAAAAGCGTGCCAAAATGGTCAAGCATACCAAGCACTTCTGGGAATGCTTCTGCAGGGTTACTGTTAAACAGAAGAAGGTCATCTGCAAAGGTTGCTTGGGTATGGATCTGCTTCTGAACCGAGATCCCCTGCACTTTTGGGTTAAGTCTAAAGGCTTGTAGTAACGGTTCCATAGAGAGGATAAATAATAGTGGCAATAAATGGGCACCCCTCTCTGGTCCCGTTACTTATCTTAAAGGGGGGTCATAGTATATTGTTCACCATTATACGGGCACTTGGGTCCCTATACATCGCCATTGTCACATCTATGAAGCCTTCTATGATTTGGAAGCACTTCAAAGTTCTTCTCAGGTATGTCCAGTCAACTCTATTAAACGCCTTCTCGGCATCTGTGCCGAGAAGGCCTAAAGGGGTGGCCATTTTGTGCGCGTATTGGATAATATTAACAAATCCGTTTGTGTTCATGCTCCCTTCACGGTTCTTCACAAATCCTACCTGTTCCATATTTATAACTTGCGGGAGTAAAGGTTGTAGTCTTAGCGCAAGTGTTTTAGCTATTAATTTTAAGTCGTTGTTAAGCAATGAAATTGGCCGATAACTTGTGCAGAGAGAGAGGTCTTTCCCTACTTTCGGTATTACGGTTATTTGTGAAGTGCTTCCCTTCCCACAGGGAATTACAAACCCTTAGTAATCTAGGTAGTAGCTATTCTTTAAAGGTACTATAATATACCATAGATAAGCAGTCCGGACCAGAGCTTTTGTGAAGTGGGGAGGATTATAGTGCCTTAAGCAACTCAGTTAGTGTGAAAGGAAGAGCCAGTGTTTGGGCTTGTTCTATGGATAGCGTAGGAAGGTTAAGGGTATGAAGCCAATTGTCTATTGATTTGATCCTATTCGCCTCTTCTAGAGTTGTAGAGGGCTTCCTAATGTTATAGAGTTGGGAATAATATTCAGTAACGCGTTTGGCAATGAATTTGATAGCTTTATCCCCATGGGTGTAATATTTATATTTGGTCGAGAGATAAACCTTGGCCTTCTTCACATTCAGTAAATCTTTCATGTGCGAGTGGAGTGTATCTAGAGTGCGCAAGGTGTCGCCCTTTAGATGCTTCTTATGTTTCAACTCAAGTTCTTGTATTCTCTTTTGTAACTGTGAAATCTCTGCTTCCCTTTATATCTTTACATAAACACCTAATGAGATAAAATAACCCCTCAGGAACGCCTTCTGTGCCTCCCAAACTACACCACGTGACACGTCCACTGAGTCATTAAGTGTAAAGTACTCCTTCAGCTTTGCCATCATAGTGTTCACATAATCAGGATTGTGGAGGAGTGTCTCGTTAAGTCTCCAAATCATTTCACTCTTGGGAGTGTTTTTTAGTATAAATTGTAAAAACATAGGAGCATGGTCTGATAGAGTTAATGATCCAATGGACGTATGTGTGCAATATGTTAACACCGTGTTAAAGACAAAGATATAATCTAGCCTCTGAAATGAGGTGTGTGCCGACGAGCAATAAGAGTAGTCCCTTTCAGTAGGGTGCATCATTCTACAACCATCTACCAAATTTACCTTAGCAAAATTACTACGTATATGCATGAGAGCTGTTAATGAAAGAAAGGACGCACCTACAGATGTATCAATGTCCGGGAACATTGCCACATTGAGATTTCCCCCCAGGACGATTACACCTTCTGCAAATTTTTGGAATTTGGTTAACATCCCTCTGATCCAAGGTGCATGCAGCTTATTTGGTGCATAAATAATACCAAATGTGTACATCTGTGCTCCAATTATCCCCTTAACAAAGATATATCTACCCTCAGTACCTGCAAGGGTCGAGCGCACCTCCAAAGGGAGACGTCTATGCAGTACTATGCTCAATCCTTTAGAGGCAGTGTCCGGAGCAGCACTATGGAACCATTGATTATAAGTCAAGTGGCCTACACATGGCATATGCCCCTTTACGAAAGTGGGTCTCCTGCAGAAGTAACACCTCTGCATTCTGTTTTTTTTTTTAGCATATTACATATTTGGCTCCTCTTAGCAGGTGTATTCATACCTCTAACATTAAAGGAACATACTTTAACCATAGCCATCTAAGTGGAGGGTAATTAACACACATGGCACATAAAAATTCAGAATGAAGGTGATAGGAAGGACTCACACCCACTGGAAAGCCCTGGTCATCTTTTCCCTAGTACATTTGTCATAATGTACTCACACCAAAAACCTGTAACTGTAATGTCAGACAAACATGAACATGTACATGAACATTTTCCTCGCTGCCTTTTATAGTGTTATTAAGGATATTGACGTCACTTGACTGGCAATAGGACTGAACGTAATAAAACAGAAAATAGTGAAAAGGAACAGTGAAATCATTAACTGAAACTCCTGTAAGGAGTTGAAATGTGTCCTCAGGCATGTAAAGGAAGCTGAGGTAGAGGTTGCCATCTAGAGGACTTTTGGGAAAATACAGGCATTTTATAAACTATGGGCAAATACTGCTATATCTAGGGTGTAAAACCTATCACTAGAAAGTAAGCTAGGTCCAGCAAAAGGTTCCAGTCTTGGATCTGTTGATCAGCAATTCCATGCCCGCCTCAGGTCTGCATGAGATTTAATCACCAACCTCTTCTCTAGCGTGTTAATGAGTAATGAGTAATCCAAAAGGGTATAGCCATCTATATAGGATTTTTCTTTCTCATTATACATCCAAAAGTTGCTTGAGGGCCCTTCTCTTTTTCAGCGTCAAAGGGGAAGGTCCTGATATACAGGGATGTTGACTCCCATAAATTGCAGTGGTGCTGAGATGCGGACGGGGCAGCTTTCATAATATTTTCCTTTATCTGGAAACTCGTCAGCTTGCACATTATGTCCCTAGGTGGTTCTGTGGTACCTGGTGGTGGCCTCAGAGCTCAGTGAGCCCTATCCATCTCCACTGCAGTGGAGGATTCTGCACCCAGGAGCTCATTAAAGAAGCTTGACAACGTGGGCACAATAGCTTCTGGTTGTATGGTTTCAGGAAAACCTTTAAGCCGTAAGTTATTACGGCATCCACGATTGTCTTGGTCTTCCAGCTGAGTATATAAGTAATTCATGTGCGCCTGGGCATGGTCTAACGTGTGTGAGACCGCCGATCCAAATTCAATAATGGCGGATTGGGCTGTCTCGGCTGCATCCACTCTGTCACCAAGCTGCTGTAGGTTGCGCTTATATAATATAATTATATAATTCCTGGATTATTGGGTCCAGAGCTTCTGCCAATAATCAGCGCATGAATGCTCTGGAGACCGGGAGATGGTCCCCTGTGGTAGGAGCAGCTGCCTCACTGCCTTCTCCCTCTTCAGTCTGTAGATTCCCGTTGGAGCGCGGGCTCTGCAGACACTGCCATTTTGTCGGGTTCCCTGTGCTGTAACACGGCCGCTTTCTTCACAAAGCGATCCAAGTTGCCCTGTCCCCCAAGTGTTTTAAGAGGGTCAGGGGTGTCCCTGAGTTTGTCTGTGGTACGTCTTCCCATTTTGGCAGGGGTAAAGAAGCTGATTTTGCCTGCTTTCAGTCGATCCTCAGCAGAGCTCACTAGCTCCTCAGGATAGCTATACAGATTGATGCTGCAGGGCAGGGGAGAGGCGTCTCCCTTCCCTGTTCCTCTGATAGGCTGCAGGCCTAGTGCCGCCTGAGCCGTACAGCTTGGGACACAGGCCGGAAGAGGCCTGCATCGCATTGCTGCCAGCCTGATGGAGGTAAGTATAAGTGTTTATATTTTTTTATATGGTACAATACTTGTTACTGGTATATGATTGGGGGAGGGGCACTTGTTACTGACACATGATTGGGGGGCATCTATGGGGGGCACTTCTTACTGGCACACTATTGGGGGGAATCTATGGGGGCACATCTTACTGGCACATTATTGGGGGGCACTGCAGGGGCATTTATGGGGGCACTTCTTACTGGCACATTATTGGGGGCACTTTTTACTGGCACATTATTGGGTGGCACTATGTGGGCATCTATGGGAGCACTTCCTACTGGCACATTATTGGGGGCACTATGGGGAAAGGAACACTATGGGGGCTTCTACTGAGGCCACAAAGAAGGGATATTATATATGGGGGCTCTGTATAGGGGCATTTTATACTGGAACACATTATGGTGAGTACTATGGGGAAGGGGGGAGAGGAATACTATGGGGTCATCTACAGGGGCACTAAGAAGGGGTATTTTATACTTGAAAATTATGAGGGACACTGATGGCATCTACTCGGGCACTATATATGGGGCATTTTCATACTGGTACTTTATGGGGAGCACTAGGAGGAAGGGGGAGTGGAGCACTATGAGGGCATTTACTGGGGGCACTGTATAGTTTTTTTTTATACTGGCACATAATGGGGGCACTATGGGGACATTAGTATCAGCTTACCACAATCATTTTTGGGGACTTTTTGTTTACACTATTAGTGTAAGGGATGCAATTTGCTGGGCACAGTTATTTTAGGGCACTGTGTGCCAATAATTATTGAGGGGCACTATCTGCATGTTACTAGTATTATCAGGGGGTTTATCTGTTTTTGCAGTATAATATTGGAGAGCATGGCAGGACGAGAAATGGCTGAAAAATTATGATCTGGTCTGAAGGTCTGAAAAAGAAGTTGAGGAAAGAGAACATCTACATCAAAGAAGACGTCACTGGATGTAAGAGGTATGGGGTGCTGTATTACCCTGTATGTTCTGTAGTGATGGGAAAGTGGATATAGAATTTGGCCCACACTGCCGAGTCCTGGCCCCAGACTTCAGATCACACTGTGCGTGTTCTGAATTCTGGGGGCTGTGGGATTTGCTCTGGTTAGCAGACACAGTATAGAGGCAAGGAACCAGGTTGTAAATCAAACTTCAGTGTTTTATTCACACACAGAAAAACATAACAGTCTTGGTGCTTGTTCATACACAGCAAAACAAAACAGTGTTCACCTGGAATCCTAGGTGTCAGTTCACACCTGGCTGAATGCTCAGCCACAGAAAAGTTCACTGGCAGTCTTCCACGTGGCCTGCACACCTGTTTGCAGTCTTCAGCCTTCAGCACAGAGGCTCCACAGCTTCACTGTCAGATGAAGGTACAATCCACACCACCCGATGGTGCTGACTGCTTTTTAAGCCTGCCAAATTCCGGCCTGGAACATGGGGAGGGGCGACCCACCCAGCACTTTGGCTACTCCCAGTAAAAGCCGTCCCGGATCAGCTTTACAGCCATACTAAATAACTGAAGTGTCAGACTGCATACTGCAATACTGACACTTGAGAAAAAACGGCTCTTACCTCACTGAGGCCAGGAACATTTGTGACACATACTGAACATCAATGACTGCCCCTTGTTCCTTCCTACAGGGCTCACACCCATCTACTACATTATCTGTACTCAGAGAATTATCACTGGTGGTGTTACGTAAGACTGCAAGTGATAGCTACTGCATTATTTGTAAAAAGGGACATGGCCACAGGTTGGGGTGCGCAATACCTGGCTTGCCCCAGGTATTGGCAACCCACACTATGCCACTGAGGGGAAGTTACAGGATGGGTAATAGGAACAATCCTATTACACCTTGCTGCACTGACGGGGGATCCAAATTGCCATTATACCGCTCTGTAATTCCAGCAAACCATTCTTGTTATTGGGGTGCAAGTGCTGTTTGATACAGCCATTAATAGGGTTTATTGCAAGGAATTATTTCTACGTCTTGTTTGTCCTTGTGCGGTGCAGTTATATGTTCTAAAGCATTTTTTGGCTTGTATTTGTGGGAAAAAAAGGGCTTATTAGCCGTTGTGTGGTAAAGTGAGAAAATGACAGCCCTTTTTGTCATTTATTAGTGGCAAAATAAAAATATACTTGACGTTCAGCGGTGCAGTTATATCTTTTAAAGCCCTTTTAGCCGTGTATAAGTGGCAAAAGTTAAATATATTAGTCACGGATGTAATAGGGGAGAACACCAAAAGATAACAAGAAGGAAGGGTAAAGACACTAGGCCTCACCGCTAGGAAAGGAAAAGGGTCACCACCTATAAAACCCTGCTCCTGGCCCTAACTCCTATGCGTATGGGCACCTCTCTATGGTAGAGATGCCCATACAGAGGAACCTAGAAAACCCTGGTGACCCTCGGATGCCTTAAAGGTAATGACAGGGTAGAGACAGCCCGTTCCTTCCCTGGTGAATGAACTAGCATCTCGCTGAGGTCTAGTTACCAACCAGGGGGGAATACAAAACACAACAAGCGGGACACTTAACTTTTGAGGATGATGGATGAACAGGACTTCAACACGAACCACACTCCAGCTCTTCCAAAACCAAATAAGGCTATCCAGAGCAAGGAGTGATGGGTAAAGTCAGATTAAATAGGGATGGGTAAAGGTCACATAATCCACACCTGAACAGGAGGTGTGGACATACCAGCAACACACAGACAAAGTGAAACCAAAAGAGGTTGTCAGATCACTAATGTGCAGATAATTTTTCAGACCTTCTAAGACCTGTCACATGAGTGACAGTACCCCCCCCCCCCGCCTTCTACTGGTGACCTCCGGGCACCCAGGACCGACCTTATCAGGATGAGCTCTGTGGAATGCTCTCACCAGACGACTAGCATTAACATCAGTCTCTGGAACCCACATTCTCCTCTGGTCTGTACCCTCTCCAATATACAAGATACTGGAGGGATCTCCGGAGAACTTGGGAGTCCACAATCCTGCTGATCTAAAATTCTAAATTGCCCTCCACCATGACAGGAGCTGGAGGTAAGGAGGATGGCTCAACAGGTTCGACACATTTCTTTAACAACGATTTATGAAATACGTTATGGATTTTCAATGCCTGAGGAAGTTCAAGGCAGAAGGCTACAGGGTTAACAATGGCAGTGATCTTATATGGACCAATAAATCTTGGGCCCAACTTCCAAGAAGGTACCTTAAGTTTAATGTTTCTTGTAGACAACCGCACAGAATCACCCACTTATACCTGTTGCCCATCTTTTTCAGGTTATTTGGGATTTTCCGCCAAATAGAAGACAAAGAAGAGGAAAATCATTCCTACTCAGGAATGCTGGAATTTTGAGCACAAGAAAATGTACCGAGCTGTGGATGGAACCCATATGCCCAAAAAAAGTCTATGGTTATTTATAGCAAACTCAGCTAACGACAAAAATGAAGACCACTCTTCCTGATTCTCTGAAACAAAACATCTCAAGTAAGTCTCCAGATTCTGATTAGTGCGCTCCGTCTGTCCGTTCGACTGAGGATGAAAAGCCGAAGAGAAGGACAATTGTACACCCAGACGAGTACAGAATGCTTTCCAGAATCTGGAAACAAAGTGAGTCCCTCTATCGGACACCATATCAGAGGGAATGCCATGTAGTTTCACGATGTTGTCGACACACACACCTGTGCAAGAGTTTTAGCATTAGGTAGACTAGGTAATGCAATAAAGTGTGCCATTTTACTAAAACGATTAACTACTACCAGAATCATGTTTTTTCTCGAAGAATTCAGCAAATCTGTGATAAAATCCATGGACAAATGGGTCCAAGGTCTGGACAGGATGGGTAATGGAAGCAGAGATCCGGAAGGCCGAGTATGTGTCACCTTAGCACGTGCACAGGTACCACAGGCTGACACATAGTCCTCAACACACTTACGCAACCCCGGCCACCAGAATCTGCGAGAGATGAGATCGACAGTCGATCTGCTCCCAGAGTGCCCAGCAAGCACCGTACAGTTATGTTCCTCGAACACCTTGTGACACAATTCGGAGGGAACAAACAATTTCCCCGGATGACAAGAGTCCAGAGCATCCTCCTGTGCCTCCAACACCTTGGCCTCGAGATCAGGATAAAGAGCGGATATGACTACCCCTTCAGATAAAATGGGACTAGGGTCATTAGACTCACCCCCCCCAGGAAACCTACGCGACAAAGCATCCGCCTTGACGTTCTTAACCCCAGGGTGGTAAGTGACGCTGAAGTTTAATCTGGTGAAAAACAATGACCATCTGGCCTGCCTTGGGTTCAGCCGCTTAGACAACTCCAGGTAGGCCAGATTCTTGTGATCCGTAATTACCGTAATAGGATGAATTGCTCCTTCCAACCAATGCCGCCATTCCTCGAACGCCAACTTAATGGCCAGCAATTCCCTATTCCCCGCATCATAATTTTTTTCAGCAGTCGAGAGTTTTTTTTAGCGAAAAATGCACATGGGCGCCATTTACTGGGTGAAGGACCCTGCGACAAGATTGCTCCTACCCCTACTTCGGACGCGTCAACCTTAACAATAAATGGCTGAGACACGTCCGGTTGCACCAGAATAGGGGCCCGAAGCAAAACAATTTTTCACAGCAGAAAATGCCTGTAATGCAGCATCAGACCAGATAGAAATATCAGCACCCTTCCTAGTCATGTCTGTTAAAGGTTTAACCACCAAGGAATAGTTCAAGATAAATTTACTGTAGTAGTTGGTAAACCCTAAAAACCGCATAAGCGCTTTCAGATTTTCGGCCCATTCCCAGTCCACGGACCTTCTCAGGATCCATATGAAAACCAGAGAATGAGAGCAGGTAACCCAGAAATTGCACTTCCTGTACAGCAAATACACACTTTTCCATCTTAGCATACAACTTATTCTCTCTTAGGATCTTTAAGAACTGTCTCACATGATCCTGATGAGTCTCCATATTAGGCAGATAAATTAGTATGTCATCAAAGTATACAATGACAAACCTCACCACCAGATGATGAAACATGTCATTGACAAAGTGTTTAAAAACCGCAGGAGCATTGGTTAACCCAAAGGGCATGACCAGGTTTTCAAAATGACCCTCAGGGGCATTAAATGCGGTCTTCCACTCATCCCCCTCCTTGATCCTTACCAGATTATATGCCCCCCTCAGATCCAATTTAGAGAACACCTTGGCACCGACAATCTGACTAAGCAAATCTGGAATTAAAGGAAGGGGGTAATATGTCCCTTTGCCAAACTCTTGGTAATATACTCTCGCATGGCCTTTCTTTCGGGTTCCGAAATATTATACAACCGAGATTTGGGCAATTTAGCTCTGGGAATAAGATTGACGGGACAGTCATACTCCCAGTGCAGAGGCAACTCCTGATTACCACTCTCAGAGAACACATCAGAAAATTCAAAAATGAACGAGGGTACAGTTTTAGTGGTAACCATAGAGAACGGTGCGTTAAGATCGTTGGTCCATGCAAAAATCACTCCAATCGAGAATTTGTCTCGCGTGCCAGTCGATGTTAGGGTTGTGTTTGCTTAACCATGGTAAACCCAACACCAACGGAGCAGGCAGATCCTCCAACACATAACAGGAGATAGATTGCTGATGCAAATCACCCACTCTTAAATGAATGTCATTCACTACCTGCGACAGGCATTTTTGGGTGAAAGGAGCTCAGTCAATTGCAAAGACAGAAATACTTTTCTCTAATGCATTAGTAGTCAACCCGTGAATGCGGGCAAACTGTACATCAATTTAGTTAACTCCTGCCCCACTGTCGATAAATGCTTCGATTTTCACAGTTTTGGACTCTAGTGCCACCTCGGCAGATAGGAGAAAACGGATACTACCAGTAAAAGACAAAAGTAGGTTTTCTTGCTCCCCACCCACACCACCAATAGTAATTTGGGGATTAAAAGTTTTTTCCTTTTTGTTTACACCTTGATACTGCAAGTACGGGCAAATATTTACAAAATGTGACTTCTTGCCACAACAAAAGCAGACTCCTTACACATGACCAAAACTCTTGCCAGAAGTTCCAGGAGTAGCTCCTACTAACTTCATAGGCTCCTCGCAAGGCGCAACCACCAGTGTCTCTCCACCATAAGTGTCAAAGGAAGCAGTACCCTTTATTGGACAGTACTTCCTGAAGGTTAGGACCCCTAGATCTCTCCCTCAGGTGTCTATCAAGACGTACAGCAAGGGACATAGCTGCTCCCAATGACCCAGTATTTTCATGAAAAGCCAATGCGTCCTGCAGTCTCTCAGAGAAACCCTGACAGAATTGGCTACGGAGAGCAGGATTGTTTCACTCTGTATTGGTAGCCCATCTCCTAAATTCAGAGCAATAGGTCTCCACGGACTGTTCTCCCTGCCTCAAACCCCATAACTTGGTCTCGGCCTGAGAGATCCGATCCGGGTCATCGTAGATAAGACCCAAGGCTCTAAAGAATTCATCTACCGACCAGAGGGACAGTGATCTGGTCGGCAGAGAAAAATCCCAAGATTGGGTGTCCTCTTTAAGCAATGAAATAATCATACCCACACGTTGTCAGAAGAGTATGGACGCAGACTAAAGTATCATTTACATAACTCCCTGAACCGGATGATATTGTCACTACCCCTGGAAAACCTGTCTGGGAGAGCCACCTTCGGATCATGCCAGGCCTGGGACCCACCACCCGAACCAGCAGCCTGTGTACTCTGAATTTGCAAGACCGTCACGCGGAGGTCTGCTACCTCCAAAGTCAGATTCTGCAGCTGTTCGACCAGTGCAGACATAGTATCTATAGCTGCACAGATCAGAACATAAATGTCTGTATTGGCTCTGGATAATGCTACTGATGTAATAGGGGAGAACACCAAAAGACAACAAGAAGGAAGGGTAAAGACGCTAGGCCTCACTGCTAGGGAAGGAAAAAGGTCACCACCTATAAAACCCTGCTCCTGGCCCTAACTCCTATCCGTATGGGCACCTCTTGATGGTAGAGATGCCCATACACAGGAACCTAGAAAACCCTGGTGACCCTCGGATGCCCTAAAGGTAATGACAGGGCAGAGACAGCTAGTTCCTTCCCTGGTGAAGGAACTAGTGTCTCGCTGAGGCCTAGTAAACAACCAAGGGGGGGGGGAATACAAAACACAACAAGCGGGACACTTAACTTTTGAGGATGATGGATGACTAGGACTTCAACACGAACCACACTCCAGCTCCTCCAAAACCAAATGAAGCTATCCAGAGCAAGGAGTAATGGGTAAAGTCAGACTAAATAGGGATGGGTAAAGGTCACATGATCCACACCTGAACAGGAGGTGTGGACATACCAGCAACACACAGACAAAGTGAAACCAAAAGAGGCTGTTAGATCACTAATGTGCAGATAATTTTTCAGACCTTCTAAGACCTGTCACAGGAGTGACAATATTTGCCGTTCAGAGGTGCAGTTATATGTTATAAAGCCCTTTTTGTCATGTACCGTATAAGTGGAAAAAGAAATATATATTTGCCGTTCAGCGGTGCAGTTATATGTTCTAAAGCCTTTTGTGGAGTGTATAAGAGGAAAAATAAAAATATACTTGCTGTTCAGCGGTGCAGTTATATGTTTTAAAGCGTTTTGTCTCGTGTATAAGCGGAAAAAAATACGGGCCTATTTGCCATTCAGCGGTGCAGTTATATGTTCTAAAGCCCTTTTTGTTGTGTATTAGTGGCAAAAGAAAAATATATTTGCCGTTCAGCAGTGCAGTTATACAGTCATGTGAAAAAATTAGGACACCCTTTGAAAGCATGTGGTTTTTTGTAACATTTTTAATAAAAGGTTATTTCATCTCCGTTTCAACAATACAGAGAGATTAAAGTAATCCAACTAAACAAAGAAAACTGAAGAAAAGTCTTTTCAAGATCTTCTGTAAATGTCATTCTACAAAAATGCCTATTCTAACTGAGGAAAAAGATAGGACACCCTTGCCCCTAATAGCGAGTGTTACCTCCTTTGGCTGAAATAACTGCAGTGAGACGGTTCTTGTAGCCATCTACCAGTCTTCGACATCGGTCTGAGGAAATTTTACCCCACTCCTCAATGCTGAACTTTTTCAGCTGTGAGATGTTTGAGGGGTTTCTTGCACGTACAGCCCTTTTCAAGTCACCCCACAGCATCTCAATGGGATTCAAATCTGGACTTTGACTTGGCCATTCCAGGACTCTCCATTTCTTCTTTTTCAGCCAATCTTTGGTTGATTTACTAGTATGTTTTGGGTCATTGTCATGTTGCATGGTCCAGTTCCGCTTCAGCTTTAATTTTCTAACTGATGGTCTCACATGTTCTTCAAGCACCTTCTGATACACAGTAGAATTCATCGTGGATTCTATGATGGTGAGCTGACCAGGTCCTGCTGCAGCAAAGCAGCCCCAAACCATGACACTTCCACCTCCATGCTTCACAGTTGGTATGAGGTTCTTTTCTTGGAATGCTGTGTTTGGTTTACGCCAAACATGTCCTCTGCTGTTGTGTCCAAATAATTCAATTTTGGACTCATCTGTCCAAAGAACATTATTCCAGAAGTCCTGGTCTTTGTCAACTTTATCTCTGGCAAATGTCAGTCTGGCCTCGATGTTTCTCTTGGAAAGCAAAGGTTTCCTCCTTGCACACCTCCCATGCAAGTTAAACTTGTACAGTCTCTTTCTGATTGTAGAGGCATGTACTTCTACATCAACAGTAGCCAGAGCCTGCTGTAGTTCTCGAGATGACACTTTAGGGTTTTTGGAGACCTCTTTTAGCATCTTGCGGTCTGCTCTTGGGGTGAACTTGCTGGGGCGACCAGTCCTGGGCATGTTGGCAGTTGTTTTGAAAGCCCTCCACTTGTAGACTATCTTCCGGACAGTGGAATGGCTGATTTCAAAATCTTTTGAGATCTTTTTAAATCCCTTCCCAGACTCATAGGCTGCTACAATCTTTTTTCTGAAGTCCTCTGACAGCTCTTTTGCTCTCACCATGGTGCTCACTCTCACTTCAACAGTCAGGAGCACACCAAACTAAATGTCTGAGGTTTAAATAGGGCAAGCCTCATTCAACATGCAGAGTAACGATCTACTAATTATGTGCACCTGGTGTGATATACCTGTGTGAGATCTGAGCCAATTTAAGAGGGAATACATGTGAGGGTGTCCTATCTTTTTCCTCAGTTAGAATAGGCATTTTTGTAGAATGACATTTACAGAAGATCTTGAAAAGACTTTTCTTCAGTTTTCTTTGTTTAGTTGGATTACTTTAATCTCTCTGTATTGTTGAAACGGAGATGAAATAACCTTTTATTAAAAATGTTACAAAAAACCACATGCTTTCAAAGGGTGTCCTAATTTTTTCACATGACTGTATGCTCTAAAGCCCTTTTTTGCGTGTATTAGTGGCACAAAAAAAGTATTTGCTGTTGTGTGGTGAAGTGAGAAAATTACAGCCCTTTTTGGCGTGTATTAGTAGGAAAAAAGGGCTTATTAGCCAATGTGTGGTGAAGTGAGAAAATTACAGACTTTTTGGGGGTGTTTTAATTTCCTTTTTATTTACTTATTTGATTTTTTTGGCATTAGCATTTTTTGGGGGTTATTGTTCTGACAGATCAGAGGAAGGGCAAAATAATCAGTGACGTCAACACAAACTTACTGCTGACACCCACTCCACTCTGTCTGGGGGGCTCTACTTGTATAAGCGCTTAATAGAACAGGTTTTGTTGACATCTATGTGGAATCAGCTGACGACGGTGTAAAAGGAGTGCACTTCTTCTTGGCGCTAACATCGACCTGTATGGGTGAGTTATTTGGTTAGTTTTGGCCCAGTGACTGTCTAAATAAGTGAAGTGTGCAGTGATTCTAAGAGCAACGCCTGTCATCTGAATATCATACTGACTCACAGTATTATTTTACGACCAGAGCAGACTCCCTATGTGTGTTACTGCAAGGCACAGTGTTCTAAATCTACACCACTATAAAGGCTCTCTGCAGATTCGGCGTGAATAAATTCAGATCTAATCGAATTTATTCAAGAAATTTGGCGAACCGGCCAAATAGAATTGTTGAAAAATTTGCTCATCTCTAATCTGTCTATATGAAAAATAATTCCATTGGAAATAAAGTTTTATTAGCTTTTAAATGCAAAGACTGCCTGTTAGTGGCTACAACCAATAAAAAAAAAATCATATTTGGTGGTGTTCCAGAACTTGCTTGGAAAATTCACATATATCGGTATAAAAATGGATTTCTCTACTTTTGCATGTTACCAACAGGAAATGAACAGGAAAGGTCTGCTATAATGTGGGCCTACATCTACAAGTGAAAGAACACAACAAACATAATACAAAATGGCTGCAAAAAAATGAAAGACTACAGATCTTTGTCATATCTGCAAATTTTCCCATGGGAGAGTTGGACATATATTATATTACAGATCTAAAGTATTGGCCAAAAAGACTCTATATAGATTCAAGGGTAGGTTTCACACAACTATCAGCCCTTGACCATAACAAAATTGTGAAGCTGTAGCTGCAGTCAAAGCTGTAGTTTTCAAATGCTGACTATAGTTGCCAGTAGGAACAAAGATATTTATTTAGGTTTATACAAAGGTCAGCATGGTTTGTTATAAACATGTATGACCCAACCAACCAGGATTTGTTAGCAGAGATTATGAGAGATGTGATCGCTCTTGTAAATGAAGAAAAGCATTGTTCTTGGTCATCAAAAAAATCTGATATTTTTTTTTTTTAACTAAGGGAAATAAACGTTAAATAACTGATAAATGTACATCTGCCATAATCCACAAAATGAACAAAAGTATCGAAATATAGTCTAATTCTAGTTGATTATGCATGTGAGAATGGATGAATAAGGGCCATGTTAGATGTACCGATCAAATAAACTGACTGAAGCCAAATAAGGATAAATGCATTGATCAACGCTCGTTAGCTTCAGGCCGTTAACACAGGCAGCAGCTAAGTGGAAGGGGATAAAATATTGCTATCCTGATCATTCCTCCAACATTTTACTGCACATCCATGTATACAAAGGACTATGTGCTTCCAAAAATCAGTATCAATAAAGGTTCCTTTACACACACCAATCACTGAGTAAGGCCTCATGCACACAACCGTATATATTTTTCGGTCTGCAAAAAATGGATCCGCAAAAAATACGGATGACATCCGTGTGCATTCCGTATTTTGCGGAATGGAACAGCTGGCTCCTAATAGAACAGTACTATCCTTGTCCGCAATGCGGACAAGAATAGGACATGTTCTATTTTTTTCCAGAACGGAAATATGGAAGCGGAGTGCACACGGAGTACCTTCCGTTTTTATTTGCAGACCCATTGAAATGAATGTGTATCGACCCAGAGTGCCATTACCACCTCCTTTTGTACCCTCACTATCTGTTATGTGTGATCCAGTGTCATCCTGCATACTCATTTCTATGTCCTACATAGTGTATCTATTAATTTCCTTGCAAAACTAATGTTCACGTGTAATGTACTTGGTTTACCAGCAGGTGGCAGAAAATTTGTGCAGAAATAGGCTCTCTGGAGAGGAACCTTCTGGTTCCTTACGGCCCTCTCTAGAGAGGGAAGAGTTCAGTGTTAGTGAGAAGTTAGTTTCAGTTTAGCCTCCCCCTCCGTGGGAACAAATCAGTCTAGCCTACCTTCCTTAGGGAGAGGTTGTGTGTTGGCTAGCAGAGCACTGCCTGCTCTGCTAGGCCTAGAGGCCCTGCCTCTGAAGTCTACATGGTTGCTTGTCCCCTCCTGGGCTACTCCAAAGCCAGGACAAGAAGTTCCTAAGATTAAAGTAAGAGACAGACTACAGACAGCTAAACTAACTTCCAGCAGAAGAGGAAGAGTTCCTATTTACTCCAGCTAGCATAGCAGAGCTGAGATTGTTGCAGAGAAGCATTTGCCTGCCAGATTATGCTAATACCTGCTGATGACCAAGATAACACTTGGAAACTGTTTGGATTGCCATTTATGCCAAGTAAAGCTGTGTTTAACGCTACTACAAGTCTGGACTTGTTCATCATCCAAGTTCAACTACCCTTTTTGCACTGCTTCCGATCAAGGATATCCAGGTGGGAGCACCAGGACACGTGTATACAACATCTACAGAGACATTGTAGGCCACTCTACACCACTCTGGCAATTCTACCCTGGGTAACAATACTACCATCTACAAAGGGGACTCCATGTCCTCGTTGCTTAACTGCAACTGGCGTCACATTTACTCGCTCTATAAGAGGGAAATATTTTGTAGAAACCTCCTAAGGGGCAAGGGATACCCCAGGTCCTTAGTGGGCTCATTGCAAATGGTTCTGTATACGGTCCGCAAAAAAAAAAACAAGAGACGGACATGGAAAATACGTTCTTGTGCAAGAGGCCTAAATTAGAGTGAATGAGAGTTTGTGCAAATAAATGCCTCCTGGTAAGTGAACGTGTCACAGGAATCAGCCAAGGAACAAGAAAATGCTTGTTAATCTGGTGAAAGCATTATAAAATCAATTGATTCCAGAAAGAAGATATTCTGTGTATACAGAGATCTGCCGCCCATTATGATTCTGTATTGTGGACAAGTTATAATAGTAGCTATTGCTCGTCCTTATACAGAAAAGATTGCTGCTATCACCTCTGCTGATGAGTAGGCTATTATGAATGAACAAATCATTCCCGATAATTGCCTTGTCAATTGGCCCATGTCAATGAGTCAGCACAGAAACATTTCAGAACTTACTAGGTCATTTGTGGCTTGATATCTTGTATCCTTTTCTCATAAATCTTCAGTAATTTCAGAATACTGGAAAAGCATAATATAAATTATTTTATTATAAAAATAATATAGGAAAATAACTTTTTAGGACAACAGGGGCAGAGCTGATTTAGATTATTGCCACCAATACATTTTATTTTATGTCCGTTTTAGCAGTACACAAAGGTGTTATAGACTATGCTCATCTGTCCTTTAAGTGGAAAGTGACAGATATTTTCCTTTGAAACATATGCCTTAGGATCCTGGAAAAGTATTATGAAGTAGACCTTCTTATAAAGTAGACCTTAGGCATGTTTCACATGTAAGTAAACAGCTAGTATATATGGATTTGATTAGTATTGAGCGAGTCAAAGTTGACAAAGTAGAGTTTGATCCAAATTTCAGGAAAATTTTCATTCGTCACAAATTTTTATTTCCTTATACTTTAGTGGTAACGAATTGGATTTTTTCCAAAATGGCTGTTGTTACAAAATGAAAGTAATAACCCTGGTAATGAATGATCACCCATAATGCTGTGCAGCCAGCCATTCAGCAGATAGCCAGCCCCTGTGATGTCACATCCCTATGAAAAGCCTCATCCTGCACGGTCTCCACCATTTTGCTATGAACTTAGTGCATGTATAAATGTGACAGGCGATAGGGACAGTGCTTAAGAAATAATTTATTTGTAAAATATTAGTTTGGAGCAATTCAGCAACAGCACAGGAATAGTGTAGGGAGATAATAGGGAGATCATTGATTTATCCACACTATAGGGAGAGCATAGGTAGAGTGCAGGAGTCAATAGAACAGTTTCCCCCTTGGCTAATAGATAAGTAATTCTACAAACCGGATTCCCAAAAAGTTGGGACACTATACAAATCGTGAATAAAAACTGAATGCAATGATGTGGAGATGGCAAATGTCAATATTTTATTTGTAATAGAACGTAGATGACAGATCAAACGTTTAATCCAAGTAAATGTATCATTTTAAAGGAAAAATACATTGATTCAAAATTTCACGGTGTCAACAAAGCCCCAAAAAGTTGGGACAAGTAGCAATAAGAGGCTGGAAAAAGTAAATGTGAGCATAACGAAGAGCTGGAAGACCAATTAACACTAATTAGGTCAATTGGCAACATGATTGGGTATAAAAAGAGCTTCTCAGAAGCCAAGATGGGTAGAGGATCACCAATTCCCACAATGTTGCACAGAAAGATAGTGGAGCAATATCAGAAAGGTGTTACCCAGCGAAAAATTGCAAAGACTTTGCATCTATCATCATCAACTGTGCATAACATCATCCGAAGATTCAGAGAATCTGGAACAATCTCTGTGCGTAAGGGTCAAGGCCGTAAAACCATACTGGATGACCGTGCTCTCCGGGCCCTTAAATGACACTGCACCACAAACAGGAATGCTACTGTAAAGGAAATCACAGAATGGGCTCAGGAATACTTCCAGAAACCATTGTCAGTGAACACAATCCACCGTGCCATCCGCCGTTGCCATCTGAAACTCTACAGTGCAAAGAAGAAGCCATTTCTAAGCAAGATCCACAAGCTCAGGCGTTTTCACTGGGCCAGGGATCATTTAAAATGGAGTGTGGCAAAATGGAAGACTGTTCTGTGGTCAGACGAGTCACGATTCGAAGTTCTTTTAGGAAATCTGGGACGCCATGTCATCCGGACCAAAGAGGACAAGGACAACCCAAGTTGTTATCAACGCTCAGTTCAGAAGCCTCCATCTCTGATGGTATGGGGTTGCATGAGTGCGTGTGGCATGGGCAGCTTGCATGTCTGGAAAGGCACCATCAATGCAGAAAAATATATTCAGGTTCTAGAACAACATATGCTCCCATCCAGACGTCATCTCTTTCAGGGAAGACCCTGCATTTTTCAACAAGATAATGCCAGACCACATTCTGCATCAATCACAACATCATGGCTGCGTAGGAGAAGGATCCGGGTACTGAAATGGCCAGTCTGCAGTCCAGATCTTTCACCTATAGAGAACATTTGGCGCAAGGTGCAACAAAGAAGGCCCAAGACGATCGAACAGTTAGAGGCCTATATTAGACAAGAATGGGAGAGCATTCCTATTTCTAAACTTGAGAAACTGGTCTCCTCGGTCCCCAGACATCTGTTGAGTGTTGTAAGAAGAAGGGGAGATACCACACAGTGGTGAAAATGGCCTTGTCCCAACTTTTTGGGGATTTGTTGACACCATGAAATTCTGATTCAACATATTTTTCCCTTAAAATGGTACATTTTATCAGTTTAAACTTTTGTTCCGTGATTTATGTTCTATTCTGAATAAAATATTAGAAGTTGGCACCTCCACATCATTGCATTCAGTATTTATTCACGATTTGTATAGTGTCCCAACTTTTTGGGAATCCGGTTTGTATTACACCTTGCTGCACTAATTGGGGTATAAAATCTGTCTAATACTAATGCTATTGTGGTAACTACATTGTTTTATTCATATGTAATCCTATAACGTCTTGATTCTCAAATTGGGGTTAAAAAGCCTTCTAATACCTCTGCTATTGTGGTGTCCACATTGTTTTATACATACGTAATTGTTTAATGGCTTGATTCTGTAATTGGGGAGAAATAGTGCTCTAAATATTTAACGTATTTGGTTTTGCACCTTGTGTTATAGATAATTAACTACATTAGGCCTTGGTTCTGTAATCGGGGAAAAATAGTGCTCTTAATATTTTTTTACATATTTGGTTTTACACCTTGTGTTAGAGATAAGTAATTACATTAGGCCTTCATTCTGTAATTGGGGAGAAATAGCGCTATATTTTTTCACGTATTTGGTTTTTTACACCTTGTGTTATTTATAGATAAGGAATTACATTAGTCCTTAATTCTGTAATTGGGGTGAAATAACGCCATTTTTTTTCACGTATTTGGTTTTACACCTTGTGTTATAGATAAGGAATTCCACCATTAGCCCTTGATTCTGTAATTAGGGTGAAATAGCGTTCGAATACTACTGATTTTGGGGTCTTCACACTGTTTTATACATAAGTAATTCCATTAAGCTTTCATTCTGTAATTGGGATGAAATATCGGTCTGATACTACTGATTTTGGGGTGTCCACATGGATTTTTATAGAAGCAATTCCATGATGCCTTGTTTCTGTAATTGGGGGTGAAATAGCTGTCTAATCCCACTGCTTTTAGGTTGTTCACATTGTTTTATACATACATAATTCCATTAGGCCATGATTCTCTAACAGGTGTGAAAAAGTGGTCTAATACTACTGCTACTTTACACTTACAGTTACTGTACAATACGTCCAACAGACAGTTGCCAGGGCCTTCCGAGGGAATGGACAAAAATGTTTCTGGAATGGTAGCAGCAGTCACAGCAACTGGCCAGAGCTGCCAGTGTCATCCAGCGGTTGTGTTTTGACCAGCAACCCAACTGTCCTTGAATGGTTGACTCGGTCTTCAACATCATTTCAAATGACATCAGACACCCCCAGCCAGAAGTTGTGGGTTCCTCTGACACCATACTTAGTTGGCATGGCCCAGGAACAAGCTCTGTGCCTCCACCTGTACTAATCCTGCCTCTTACATTTTCTGTTCCTTTGGCTTGGGAAGTATTGTATGCTGTCAGCTCTGCTCCGTTTTTCAGCTAGGACGAGCTTATTGAGGAAAGTCAGCAGCTACTGTCCAGCTAAGATTTGTAAGATAGATCCGCTACTTCCTCCTTTAGGCGGGTAAGTAGCGACGAGAGCGGCGTGGGAGCAGTTGTTGCGAGCGGTCAGGCACGCAGAAATGAGATTGGTGAGGGTGACATCAGGGACGTGCAGACAGTAGTGGATGATGGTGTAGCTGATCGCACGTGGGAGCCAGGTGAAGAGTGGGCTTCATCATCATCATCAGGGGATGAGGGTGTCAGCTTGCGTGTGAGACAGCAGCGGAGCCAGCAGGGTGCAAGCATGGCCGTGAGTCAGCAGGATGGCAGCAGTGTGAGATCTAGAGCCAAACATGCCCGGAGTGGACCGTCTGCTACTCAGGAGCCTACCTGTCTGGGAGCAGGTAGTCAGCACGAGGTGGTGGGGTTAAATGCCATAATCGCCAGAGGACATCAGTGTGGCAGTGTGTAGAATCTGTGGGCTGAAGGTGAAGCATATTCAGGGAGCCTCTGTTGGCACCACGTGGTGCTAATGTTGTGGTACAACCTGAGGCATCTCCTAGCTGACTGCAACCCTTTTCCAGCAGTCAGGGTTCCACCTCCTCATCAGAAGGGAGCTGTATTTTCTTCCCATAATCTACTGGTCCTGATGCTCCTACTTGTCACTCATTTCACCAGCAATCAATCACTGATCAAAGATGAATTAGGTAGGATTTCCACACGCGAGTGCCTGAGGAATCAGACTAGATTATTCTGGCATCACATGGAAAAATGGCCCGTTACTTCTGGCCATTTGCTTTAGCCAGTATTTTGATGCTGCCACACACCTGCTGCCTCTGCTGCCATCTTTTCCTACTGCCACTATCTTTGTCACAGCCTTTGGTTTGCACTGTGACACTGTTGCCACACTTGCGGTTGACAGCGGGCAACTTGTTGCTGTGAGAGCATGCGGTGGCAGTGTCTCGGCCTTCTGGGTGATTTCTGTGATATGGTTGCCATGCATGCTGTTGCCGGTGGTAACGTGTGGTTTGGTATGCTTGTGTGTGCACTATCCCTTTAAGTGGCTTCCTTCCTCTGTCTGGTGTTGGATGAGTTAACCCCCTTCCTGGTGTTTTGTGAACACTGGGTTTATGTGTGTGTGGGTGTGGCTGCTTGGGCTATTTAGCCTCTGCTGGATGCCTGAATCTCAGTGTTTCTCCAGCCTTGGTGTATGCTGGTGGTTCACTGTTCAATGACTTTTACCATCTGTCCAGTGAGGGCCACCCTTGTCGTCATTGATGTTATTATGGTGTCTCTTTCCCTTCTTATCTTTTGGTTTGCGTGGGTTATGTTCAGGGTGTTGTATGTCTTGTGTTGTGTTACATGGCTGGGGATGTTTGGTGTCCAGCATGTTTGCTAGACATTCCCTTGTCTCACGTTTATTGCAGCTATGGGTGTCCTGGGTTCCTGTGTTGTTGTGGTTTGTGCTGTGTCCTTTAATGTTGGTGTGGACAGCAGCACTTGTGCACGGGTTCCAGTTAGTGTGTCTGTGGCAGGTAAGTGTGTTATGGGTTTCGCTTACCTGCCAACTCCATATGCTGTATGTGTTCCCCTCTCCTTGCAGCCTGGCCTCAGATAGAGACTCCTGTTCAGGGGCTTAGCTAAAAGCTCATGGTCCCTGGTGCAAGAGTTCAGCTTGGGCCTCCGTCACTCAGTGCTTGTTGGCAAAAGGCAGGGGAGCACATAGCCTTCCTGCTGCCTGAGGCAAACATTGAAAGGGCACCCCCTCATGGCAAATTCTTAACCTAACCCCTTCCCTCCAGCCAGAGGTGTAAATTAACCAGTATGCACTTTCTATAGGGGTGTGTCTTATGTGGCACAATGGTCTTTGGGCCCCCTCAGGTTCCTGGGTCCGGTAGCGACTGCTACCTCTGCACCCCCTATAGCTAAACCCCTGCTCCTGTTCCTCCATGATTGGGATGAACAGGTCGTCTCTTCCCGGCTCCTTGGTGAGGGATTACCAGGGCGACTCAGGGTCTCTAGCAATCCAGAGTATGAGCCGTCCTACCATCAGGGTCCGCTCATACGGTGAGGAGTCAGGGAGAGGATTAGGGACGCTGTAGGAGGTGACCTGCCTCCTTATTACTCCTTTTGGCCAGGCTGATCCCCTTTTACCCTTTGACACCGCACGGTGGGGGATTTACCCCACTCCCCACCGTGACAATCTTGTGCTGTTACTGCCACTGCTGTTGCCCCCCACCTCCCCACTCTGTGACAGGGCCACTATGTTGACTCCTCATGCTGTTGCCACCCTCCCCACTCTGTGACTGGGCCACTATGTTGACTCCTTATGCTGTTACCACCCTCCCCACTCTGTGACTGGGCCATTAGGTTTACTCCTCATGCTGTTGCCACCCTCACCACTCTGTGACTGGGCCATTATGTTGACTCCTCATGCTGTTGCCACTCTCACCACCCTGTGACGGGGTCACTAGTGTCCCTGTTTGGTATTGTTTAGTTGAAAGAGGAAGGTCGGACCAAATTTAAACGGCGCTGATGCAGAAGAAAGACTTCGTGTTGAAATGTTACCATATAGGTAATCTTTTATTCAAAGGTCTGTTTGGTATTGTTAACATCAATGTTTATTTTACCCTTCTTGTGATCTATCAGAAGAACTGAAAAATGAAAAACACAATGGATACTCTCTTTGGAGCATCCATAAGGCCTCTATCACATGGTCATTATTTTGCATCAGAGTTTGATCATGATTTGGAAGCCAAAAGCAGGAGTAGGTAGAAAAAAAAAGAACAATATTCCCATCACGTGTCATTTCTGTTTTGGACCGACTCCTGTTTTTTTGGTCTTGCCATTACTGAAGACAAGATCCATTTTTTGGGGGATGTTTTGTGATGGATCAGAAGAAGGGAAAAATAAAACTGTGACATAAACACAAACTTACTGCTGACACGCTGTCTACTCTGTCATGGGCCCACTACTTGTATCAGCATGTGGAATCTGCAGATAGTGTAAAAGGAGAGTGCTCCTTCACTCTATAGTAGAATATTGAGTGACTGCACGGTTAAGTACATTATACCTGCTGATAACATTAACCAGTAAGACTGAGTTAACACTTCAGTTATTTGGTCAGTTTTTGACCCATAACTGACCAAATAAGTGAGTGACGCCTGTCATCTGCCTGTGATAGTGACGCACAGTAACTGTTTCACCACCACAGAGGACTAGCTATGCATGTTTCTGCAATGCACAGTGATGTACAATGATATACAGGATCCCTGCAGGCTAATTTAAAAAGTACTTTGTGACAAAATAAATTTGGATCCATTTGAATTTTTTTGAAAAATTCAGTAAAGTGTCCAAATCTAAGTTTTGAAAACTTAGCTCATCTCTAATTGTGACAAATGGCCCGTTTCTTCTGCACACGTTCTGCTTCCATTATTCTGATCCTTTCACCTGCCTGATTCACCCGCCATTGTTGTGTGAACCAACACAGATATAATATCCAAAGGCATTGCTAAAAACACAGCCTCTCTAGACATTGCGCATCTATGCATGAAAAAGAAAAGCATCCTTTAAAGATCACACCCATTGATTACATACCTGAAAACCCGTTCAACAGATTCAGCAGCCTCCAAAAATGGAAGGTTTACTGTATATATTAATTAGACACCCTAAAACCCTACGGGTTGAATGAGATTAATTAAACTATTTTTGAATCTATATATTATTATATTATTTTGGCAATTATCTATATTATCTGCTATTATCTGCTATTAACCATCCCTTGGCACCCAGGGTAATTATATAAATATTATTATATAATTATTATCTGATATTAACCATCTCTTGGTACCCAAGGTAATTATATAATTTTTATATTATAAGTATATTTTATGTTATATATTATTATATTTATGTGGTAATAATTTAGATTATCTGATATTTAGAATTCTGTTACGATTTTACCGTTATCGATTTTATTTTCACTCATGAAGATACCCCTATATGAAATAATAAAGTTGAGACCTTTGTGTTATCATCATTTTTTTGTATTTATATGTATGTATAGTTTAATCTAATATCAGCGCATATATTGTGTATATATTATACTAACATTATTCATTTGTCTCATTTATGAATTATGATTCTATTTAATGAAGTTACTATTTCTTGCTCCGACTAAACAAAATTTACTTATATAAACCTTATATAATGAGGGATATTGCATATACTATTGGTACCCCAACCATTGGCCACATCTATTTTTATCAAACCTCCGTAATTTTATGCAATATTTATGTTTCTTGTGTCATATATAAGCTACACATTTTCATTCTTAGTAATGTAAAATATAAGAAAAAGAACTGGATCACACATGCTATTGGAACAACTAATTGCAACTGTTGTGATATACCAGTTGCTCCCCAAAAAAACAGATTGAAGCAGGGGTGTGATATACCTATAATATAATTTATATATAGTGCATTTGTATTGTGCAGCATTTGTCTGTGGTTCTGCTGAGATACCGCAGCTATACAGAGGACAAACGCTATTGGAACAACTAATTGCAACTGGTGTGATATACCAGTTGCCGCCCAAAAAAACTAATTGAGGCAGGGGTGTGATATACCTATAATATAGTTTATATATAGCGCATGTGCAGCATTTGTGTGCGGTTCTGCTGAGATACCGCAGCTATACAGAGGGACAAACGCTATTGAAACAACTAATTGCAACTGGTGTGATATACCTGTTGTTGCCCCAAAATAAACTTATTAAGGGGTTTGATATACCTGCTTCCAGCAAATACTCATTAAGGGGTTCTATATACCTGCTTCCACAAATACTGCTCTTCTATAGGAACTTTGTCACAGGGTCATTTTGAAAATGACAAGCAGAGGAAGAAGCAGGCCATTCCGCAGGGGTTGTAGTGGTCGGGCAGGTGCACCAGGCCGGAGCCTAAGTTGGAAGTTGGAGAAGGTGCGTGCGATTACGTCAAAGGACACATCAGAGTTGGTTGAGTGGCTCACTCAGCCTTCCGCTTCTGCACCATCCTCATCCTTATCCTTCAGCACCCTCCTCACTTTCTGCTGTGTGCACCACCAAGGACACCACCACCACCATAGCCCCTTCAATCGAGTCAGAGGAATTATTTTCCCATCAATTTCCCATCAATTTCCATTTTTTTTCACCGGGCCAGTGGCTGCTCATGCGTGACGCATGCAGACTTCTGCGGCCATTTGATGAGATCACCAAACTGGTCATTCGCAGCCAGGGCACCATCAGTGACATCATACTTTACGCCTTCTTTCTGGAGCACGCATTGCGTTGTGTCATTGATCAAGCCGTTGAGGAGCAGAAGCAGGAAGATGAGGAAGTCGCAATGCTGGATGAATTCCCAGGGGGGCTACTCCATCTGAGACATGTCAGCATGAGTCTGAAGAGGAGTCAGAGGAGGATGGTGCCGGGGCGGAGGAGGAGCAAGAAGAGCATGCTTTAAATGTTTCTGGGATCCCTGGCGTTGTCCATGGCTGGGGGGAGGAGACCAAGGATGACATTATCCTGGATGATTAGCAGGAGCCAGGCCACTCCACCGCTTTCAATATAGTGCAAATGGGGGGCGTCATGCTCCAGTGTTTGAAGAGGAACCCCCATATAAAAGCATAAAGAACAAGGACCAGTACTGGGTGGCACCGTATTTAGCCCCTGGTACAAACACAAAATGGCAGACATGTTACTACCATCACAGAGGGCTGTCAGAATGTAGCACTTCCAGGCTTTGCTTTGCAGTCTGCTTTTACAGGCGCTGGCAGAGGAATTTCCACTCACAGAGAAACTGTTGCAGGTACCAATCGAACAGCGCATGCAAGAAGAGGGCGGTTTGAAGATGTGTTGGTCACTTCGTATATGAGATCATTCTTGCAGCCAACCCATCGACATCCGCCCTCCGGATCTAGCCTCACAGAATGCCTAGACCAGGGGTGGCCAACCTTACAGACCCAAAGAGCCCCCCAAAAAAGTGTATGACTACCAGGAGCCACAAGCTATACATTTACACACGAGTCACTGTATTTTTCGCCCTACAAGATGCACCTAGGTTTTAACAAAGAAAAATAAGTAAAAAAAAAAAATTTCATCTGATCTGAGCTCTTATAAAAATATTTTTTTCTTATTTTTCATTAGCAGAGAAAAAAAAGAAAAAATATTTTTTTCATAAGACCTCATATCAGACTCCTAAATCAGATCCCCAATCCTCATCTGACCTACAATAAGATCCCCAAACTTCATTAGGCCTCCAAATCAGACCCCCAATGCTCGGATCCGACAACACAAATCAGTGTCAGACCCTCAGTGCTCAGATCTCCCCCCTTCTCAGATTTGACCCCCCATGCTCAGACCTGACCAACCCATGCTCAAACAAGCCCCCCATCCTCAGATCTGCCCCCCATGCTCAGATCAGACCCCCATTGCTCAGATCAAGATCCCACCACATGCTCAGATCAGACCCCCATTGCCCAGATCAGGACCCCCCCATGCTCAGATCAGAACCTCCTATGCTAAGATCAGACCCCCATGCTCAGCTCTATCATTTAAAAAAAATCTCTTCCCTCTCCTGATCAGGCACTGGGCTCCTTCTCGGGCACCTAATACTCTGCAGGTCTGACAAGCTCTCCACTGTGAAGGTCATAAACCGTCATTTCACGTACTACATTCTCACACTGTGTGAATCAGGACATAGTGTAGAGTGAGCTGGAGCTGCAAAGTAGTAACAGTGCCCAATCAGGAAAAGAGATCTGAAAATGGAGTGGAGAGTGAGCCGGCCTGACTCCTTCCTGGCTCCACAGCTAGAGCCTCACTTATAGAAGCAAAGAGCCGCATGTGGCTCAAGAGCCACAGGTTGGCCACCCCTGGCCTAGACCATCAGGTGTCCGACTACATCGGCCGATGTGAATGCTCTCAGAAATGAGGAACCCCTTGACTACTGGGTGTGCAGGCTTGACCTGTGGCCAGAGCTGGCACAATTTGCCATGGAACTCTTGGCTTGGCACTCATCCAGTGTCCTGTCCATAAGTACGTTCAGCGCAGCAGGGGGGATCGTGACCGATAAGCGCACTCGCCTAGCTCACGACAGTGTGAACTACCTCACATTTCTAAAAATGAATGAGGCATGGATCTCGGGGGAATTCAACACGTGTGACGACCACGTTTAATTAAATTTCCTTATGCCAGCCCACAAATATCGGCCACCACCCAGAACAAATATTGGTCCCTGTCTTATGCAAATACAGCGGCATAAAAGGCCTCTTCTGTTTGGAGGAATTCAACACCTGTGACAACCATGTGTTTCAACTATTATCATTAGGGGTTATTTCAAGAGGGGGGATTTCATTAGCCATGTTTTTATTCCAATTTATATTTTTAGTTCTTTTAAAAATATGTATTTGACCTGTATTAGTAATGGCCTTCAGTAAAATTGATATCCATTGACCATCTAATAGATTTCCAGCCACATACTTACTTGTTCTTTTATGTACGCTGAATGCATAATTTTTGGGGCCTGTAGTACAGTGGGCCTGCTGGAAAATTGATATCCAATGACCGTGTAATCTACCGTATTTTTTGCCCTATAAGACGCACTTTTCCCCCCCAAAAGTGGGAGGAAAATGGCAGTACGTCTTATGGAGCGAAGGCTGCCATTTTTACACTGATACACCACTGACCGCAAGCTGCACAGCGCGGCCGGCGTGTGTATCAGCAAGGAGGGAGGAGGGGCTGGGGGCAGTCGCTTTGTAATGGCAGCGGGGCAGATTTGTAATGGCAGCGGGGCCCGGTGCAGTCGCTATATTCTATTGCTTCGGGCCCCGCTCACTGTACTAATGCTATCTACGGTAACTGCAGGCAGGCAATGGTTAACTACAGATATGCTCGATCCAGCACTGAACAGCCTGTACTTACGATCATAGCAGGCTGGAGGCAGGGCGGGCGCGCACTGGCAGCGTAACTTCCTACGTCACGTACCTGCTCCGCCCACTTTATGAATGAAGCAGGCGGTGCATGCACGTGACGTAGGAAGTTACTCTGCCAGTGCCCGCCCGCTCAGCCTCCTGCCTTCAGCCTGCTATGATCGTAAGTATAGGCTGCTCAGTGCTGTATAGAACATATCTATAGTTAACCATTTCCTGTTTGCAGTTACAGTAGATACCATTAGTACAGTTAACGGGGCCCGTTGCAATAGAATACAATGATTGCACTGGGCCCCCACTGCCATTTAAAAACTAGTGTAGATGCCAGCCCCCACCCCCTGTATTGGGGGTCATTCACAGTGGCTGACACTGTTATGGGGGGGATCTGTGGATGTCAAATAGTATAAGATGCTATTTATCTGTCATCCACAGATCCCCCATAGCAGTGTCATGCCATCCACAGATGCCCCCATAACAGTGCCATTCACAGACCCCCATAACAGTGCTATCCACAGACCCCCATAACAGTGCCATCCACAGACCCCCATAATAGTGTCATTCACAGGCTACCATTAGTTCAAAGTCCACCAAAAGCACACCTTTTGGTTCAAAATATTTTTTTTCTTATTTTCCTCCTCAGAAATCTAGGTGCGTCTTATGGGCCGGTGCGTCTTATAGGGTGGAAAATACGGTACCTTCAGCCACCTACTTACTTGTTCCATTTCAGAGAATTTTCCTTTAAGACGCATAAAAATGTCCCCTGATTAAGATACATATTTTTTGTTGGAATTTTTGTCATTGATCCCCCTCTAGTATGTCACTGTCCATGTTGTGGGACTATTTGTACACTTCTACTAAATATTTGGTGGCTGAAAATATGAGCTGAAGGTTTTTCATGTTCGCCTGCCATTAAAGTGAATGGGGCCCGCTGCGAACTTGTGGTTCGCGAACATTTGATCGCATTTGCACGATCACATTCGCGAACTGTCCCGGACGATGTTCGCCCGTCACTAAGTATGGGTTTTACCCAGTTGAGTAATGAGTTGTATTGTTGTACAGGTACATTAATTCAGGGAGAAGTAATGGCCATTTGGCCCTTTTGTGAGGTGGCACAGCCTTGAGCATGTTGATTAGAGTCTGGTTCATCTTTGCGCACAGCCCATTCCCCTGAGGGTGGTATTCGGTGGTCCTCAGTTTTTTGCAGTTGTACAAGGCACAAAGTTCATAGAATAACTGAGACTTGAATGCAGATCCCTGATCAGTGGTTATCTTGTCAGGACACTCATACAGCAGAAAAAAGCTCTTCCACATGGCAGCAGCCGTAGTTTTTGCAGTTAAGTCCTTTACAGGTACAGGCATGATGAACTTGATATAGTGATCTATGATTGTCATAGCATAGACTTACACAGATCTGCTGGGTTCCAGTTTCACATGGTCGATGGCCACGATTTCAAGGGGACTTCTACTCACTATTAGATGAAGGGGGGCCTCGCTGATCATGTCTTTCTCCTTTAGCCACAGCACCGGTGGGACACTGCTGACGCCAAGTTTCAATGTCACTGCTCATGCCAATCTAGTAGAAATGCCGTCTGATGGTGGCTTCCGTTTTTTGCGTTCCAAAGTGACCAGACCTATTATGGTACATGTCCATTACCATCTTGGCATCTCTTCGGGGCACCAGTAACTGGTGGAGGCGCTCACAGGTGACTGAATCAAGCAATCTTCTGAGGAGAAGGTCTCTTTGTAGGAAGAGTAGCTTCCGTTGTTGCCATAGGCGAGCTAGCTCTGAGTCAGCTCTCCGCTGCCGGATTCTCTCCAGTACGCGCCCACTGTAAAAATAATCCAACAGTTTTCCAATGGCTCTGCTCTCTGCTTGTAGTTTAATCCAGAGCTCTTTCTCAACTGGAGGTGAGGTATCACAGGTCTGTGGAAAACAAGTGACTTTAAAGGTTGGACGCCTAGTGTGTAGGGTCTCCTGCCAGGCAAATCGGGAGTAGAATATTGGCATTTCCACATCTTCCCACTGATCATCGCTAGAAATTTGTACTTTCCGGGCAGGTAGCCTAGACAAAGCGTCAGCATTGTTGGTAGATTTGCCAGTCCAGTACTTAATGGTGAAGTTAAAATTAGCCAGTCTAGAGGCCTATCTTAGTTCCAGAGCTCCCAGAAGTGCAGTGTCCAAGTGAGCCAGTAAATTATTATCTGTGTAGACCATGAAAAGTGGGGCAGCTAGATAATCCTTGAACTTCTCAGTTACAGCCCAGACCAAGGCTAGAAACTCCAGTTTGAATGAGCTGTAGTTATGGTCATTCTGCTCCGGCTCTTGTAAAGATCTGCTGGCATAGGCCTTGACTCTTTCAGTTCCCGCTTGTGTCTGGGATAGTATGACTCCTAAATAGGGTTGAGCGAACCAAAACTGTAAAGTTCGGGTTTGTACCGAATTTTAGGATCCTTGGACCCCGAACATTTCAGTAAAAGTTGTTTGGCGATTTCTTGGCGCTTTTTGAAAGGCTGCAGAGCAGCCAATCAACAAGTGTTTAACTGTGCGACCTTAGAAGCCATCACAGCCATGCCTACTAATTGCATGGCTGTGATTGGCCAGTGCAGCATGTGACCCAACCTCTATATAAGCTGGAGTCACGTAGCACTGCATGTCACTCTGCTGTTACTAGTGTAGGGAGAGGATGCTGCTGGTGATTTTAGTGAGAGAATAGGACAGAATCTGTGATCAGAACTCCAATATAACTTAGCGATCTACATACATTTGGTTGTGTGGGTGCAGTGCACAATCTTTTTACCCTGCCTCGAGTCCAGTGACAGAAAAAAATAACTTTTATCCATCTGTTAGGTGGGCGGCGGCCATTTTATGCAAGCTCAGTGCACCAGCACTGCATTTGAGCTTTTGTGACATTCAAATCCAAGCTTGAAATACTGCACTAATAATCTTTATTTCTTTTTTTAAAACACCCTTTTTTGGCAATATACAGCATTTGCAGGATTAGTCAGTGTGCAATTTAAGCCAGAAATACAACCATAATTTTCAGGGTTTTTAAAAACACCCTTTTTCTGCAAAATACACTATTTTACAGCCCTAGCTGCATCTTCACGTGTGAAATTCAATTGTTATATACAGCTTTCATATTGTTATTAAAAAAAAAAAATTTTTTTTTGCAAAATACTTAATATTGCAGCCCTTGCTGCATCTGTGATTCTTAAAAACAAGTTTTAAAAATTTAAATAATTTTCTGGCTTTGAAAAAACACCAATTTTTGGCAATATCCAACATCTGGTGTCTTTGCTGGATTATTCAGTGTGCAATTTAAGCTAGAAATACAGCCATAATTTTCTGGGTTTTTAAAAACACTCTTTTTTTTGCAAAATACACAATTTTGCAGCATCAGCACGTGTGAAATTCAAGGGTTATATACTGCTGTCATATTTAGTTATTAAACTTCATTTTGCAGCCTTTGCTTCATATGTCATTGTGAGATACACCCTTTAGATACTGTGGTTCTATTCAGATGTTTGCAAAACAGCCATTTTGTGCAAAAAAATTAAATTCCGGCCTAGTCTGGATCAGGACGTGTGAGATAAACCATTTAGATACTGTGGTTATATTCCCCTATTAATAAAACACCTTTTTTGGGCACAATACACAATTTTACAGCCCTTGCAGCATCAGCACGTGTGAAATTCAAGGTTTATATACTGCTGTCATATTCAATTATTAAACAAACACTAATTTTGGGCCAAAAACTTCATTTATATGGAGACCCACACTCTTCAGCAGTAAGTACATACAATAAAAGTCTCTTTTTTGGGGGGTTTAGAGATTACTGCAGCCTGTATTATAGGCACAAAGGTAAATACTGTTCGCTGACGCCATTTATCATGCAGTGGCCAGGTATGAGTGGATAATATTCTGTATTTGTCATGACGCCAATTGCAGCATGCGCAGGGTACTATCCTAGGGCCCTTCCAAGTTGTTATGTCCCAGATTAGGAATGCCAGGGTGGGGTAATGGCCTATAATGTCTCTGTAGTGTTGTATTTGTGTCACTGTGTCTTCTACCTGGGTACGGCCAGACTCCTGGCTCACTTGCAATAAATTTGAGTGTAGTGATAGTAGGAGTAATAGAGGAACTTTGCAGAATACATGATTTCCAGACCTTTAGATGAAGTTCAAACATTGCTTTATTTGAAATTACTTGCATCCAAACAGTATACAGCTTTGGTCTCTTGGTCCCAGCAGGTTTTAGCAATGATTGGCAGGAATGAGTACTTATGCTTTAAATGTGGCGCTTGCAGGATAAACGTTTGCTTGATAGCTCTGTAACTGTGGAAGGATTAGCTGTAACTTCTACTGTGTGGGGACAGACTAGCTGAGGAGGAATAGGCTTCTCCTAGGACTCTGGACTTATCTCACAGATGGATTCTCAGGGGATGCTTTCTTCCTGGAACTCTGGAGTTTGGCTGTAGTTTCTGCTCTCTTCATCCAGCACTAAAGGTGCTCAGACTGGGTATATGGCCACATCTCTTGTGGAGACGTTGTTGTGGAAATTCTATTAGGATGTGTATTTAATATATTGTGTTTTGTCATCATGTCTCTCAGTGTCAGTGTAAACCATTGGAGTGGATATCTTCCAGTGTATGTCCTGTCACAGCTGCTGGGCTCAGGGGTCTCCATCGGCGAATGGTCCATGTGCTAAGCACTGGGCTGTGGGCCGGGGGAGACTGATGTGTTCAGCAGAGCAGTGTTTTGTTGTCTCATGTATGGACGCCGGCTAGGGCCCCCGCGCAAGACGCAGATTTATTGGCTTGGCATGGATGCATTTGTTAAGAGAACAATATAAACGAAAGGAACGTGCGTTTGTTGTCTCTAGTGCGCCTGATCAGCCGCTGGAGATAATGACGTTGTCCTGTAAATAAACATGCATGTGGATCATAGTAACTTTATCTGGCATTGATCACCGATGGATAAAGTTTGCTCCAGTGGAAATGGGAGATTATTGTATACATGTGTTTGTTAGCTGGCTATGTTATTCTAAATGATGGTGTCTTGTCTTCCTATGTCATCACTTCCTGTATGTCATCACTTCCTGCATCCTTGTCTTGGGCCAGCCCCTTTTATACCTTTTTGTTAGTAATTAAAAGTGAACACACTGAGCAGGGCGGAAGCAGATGCTCAGCAGAATTCAACATGAAAACACCTTTGGCTGACTGCGGTTGAGATTTTTAACTTTCCTTACACAAAGATACTGGAGAGCAGATTACAACTATTTATATTTCTACAACAGATGGCGAGCTCAGGAAGGAAATAATTGTTTTTCCTGTTATCAGCAGAACTTAAAGGAGACACAATTTAATTTTCAAAAAGCAAAAAAGGCCGGCATAAGGCAATATCCTTTTCCTTACTCTTTTTGAGAAAGTTTTGCTCTTTGTGAACTGAAATCTGTGTACTCCAATCTGTTGCTATCAGAAAAAAAATCTATTTAAACAACATATGTGGTTGTTTTCTGCTGTGTCAAGGGGTGTAAGGATAAGGTAAGTGTTTTTCCATTGTGTAGTTTTTGATGGATCTGAGTTGATTGTATGATGAGATTGTATGATGAGTAGTACAGGGAATTGTGTTTTTTTGTAACTTCTTAACTTTTATGTTACTGTGATTTTGTAAGAGGCGATTTTATTGAGGTTTATAGAGGCAGCAATTGGTTTTAGTGTGTATGACCATGTGCTTGTCGGCCATCTTTATGACCATGCTTGTCGGCCATCTTTAAGTTTGTCGGCCATCTTAGTTAGTTTGCTATGGAAAGCGATTTGATTGTTTTTGCCTGAAATGTTAGTTTTGTCCAGAATAGTTATCTTGTCTTTTTGAGATCTTTCTATGTACAGTTTGATTTTGTTTTGATAAGTTTTGTGCTGGATATCGGTTTAGTGTTCGGTTATGGTATAGCGCAGTGACCAGTCTGATAGGGGAATCATTGTGTGAGCATTAGTGGCAGTTTAGTGGTGAAATCGTCCTATAGTTGATGATTCTGCTTAATGTTTGTATATCTGTGGCTGTTACACAGAATTGTAGACTTGTTTGGCATAATTAATACAAGTACTACAGTGCAGAAAGGTTCTGTGCCAAAAGTATTGTGACAACTCCTAGAAAATGGTACTAGTGTTTTGTTTTTGTAGCAACCATTGTGGTGTTTGTTTTCTGGTGCAATGGAAAGTATTTTTAAAGAAGTAGCAAAGTTGAAGGACACAGCGGACATTCTTCAGGCTATGCAGGGATCTACTGATCCATGGCTGCAGGCCAAGAATTGTGTAGCAAACCTGATCGGTACCAAAAAATGGCGCAAAAGGAAAGGCAAATATGCTCTGATTTTTGCTGCTGGGTGGATAGCAGATAAATATCAGGAGTCTTGTAGGCTGAAGCTGAGTTTGGAAGGAGAAGTGGAAGACTTAAAAGTGGAAATTCTTAAATTGAGAACTCTTGTCCAGCAGGCAACTGAAGCTAGTGCTAATTATGAATGTACTGTGAGGTGTAATACTGAGCTGTGCAAGGACAATGAAAGTTTATCTGAAAGCCTGACGAAACAACCGTTGGAGAGTAATGTGTCTGGGATTAGAGGCAATGTATGGGCTGAAAGCATGGAGAAGTCTGAGGACTGTGGGTCGCATGGTGGATCTGAATCAGGGATGGAGATGGACAACGTGTCTGACCCTGGAGTTGGGCAGAAGATTCATCAGATGAGTCCATGGTAAGTGGACTCAATAAAGATAGTAGTGTGGGATCTACTCATGCTAGGATGGTTAATGTTGTGCGCCAAGTCAAATCGCCTTGTGCAAGGAGGCGAGCTATTCTTTGTTTCGCATGCAGGGAATACGGGCACGATTTTGTAACGTTTCCAATGGCAACAGACACAGGTATGTTAAGTACCCCAGAACCACACCTAGAAGTGAAGTGGTTTATTCAGCAAGGTGGGGTAATGGTCCCAGACATGCTTCTTTGCAAAGGCAGAGAACCCAGGGACAGCCAAGGTCATGGATCAATGAAGCGGATTTTAAATCACAATATGAACGGTTAAAATGTGAAAATGTAAAGCTCAGAGAGGAAAGAGATTGGTTCTTGGAATTCAGTAGAGTTTCTAATTTTTGTGTGCCAAAGAAGGGTACATTAAGGGCTTTGTAAACCATTTTAACTCTTAAGACCTAATTTGAATAGAATCCCTCCCCCTAGGAAAAAACTGATTTTGGGACCCTGTAATGTTAAATCCTGCTTCTTTGTTTGGGGCTGGGCAAATTAACATTTCAATTACTGAGTGGGTAGAAATTCTCCTGTACGGTTTCAGGGGAACCCTCCAAGACATTGATTTGTTAATTCAGTCCTATACAATTGTATGTGTTCCTAAGGTTTTAGGTTTTGTATCTGAGTTTTGGGTTTTAAGTTAAAATTAACTTTTTACTGAATCTCAATGTATGTAATCAAGTTTTTTTCTTTTTTTCTTTTACAGTTATTTTTGTCTTTTTTTGTTTGGGTATTTCTTTGATTAATTTACATCGACATTTTTCTTCTTTTACTAATTTATTTTTATTTTTTAGTTTTTTTATTGAAGTTTCTTTCAATTTTTCTTTATTTACCAACCCATTTTTATTTTTAGTCTATTATACTTTTTTTTTCTTCATATTTTGGATTAATTTATATTTACATTTTTCTGCAGTTTTATATTCAATCTTAACATCCTTTTTTTCCCCCTTCTATTACTCTTTTCCAAGTGACGGTTCTACACTCCAGGACTCTTTAACAATCAGAGGTTAACCCCGTATTTATTTTTACTTTATCAGCAGGAGAATGACTGGAGGAGCCACATTGAGCTGGAGAAAAGCAGGTCTCAATTATTGGCTAGTCGTGGCTGACCAAACGCAGGCGTAGCTCAGGGAGGAGGCATACTGGGAATCCAGCAAAAGGAGCTCTGGCTTAAATGCCCTGTGGGAGTGGAAATAGCATTGAGAGTAGCAATAGGCCGCCCTCAGTGCAAGAGATTTCTAGCTGTCCGACATAGGCTGTGTAAAAGTCGGGGTCGGGCAGATGTACCGTAAGAATGAGCCGGGCGGTACCCTCCATGTACGGTCAAAAGCGCGTCCCTGGACGCAGGCAACACTGGTAAGGCTTGGTTAACCAAGGATGGGTTGTGGTAGATCCATTTTCGGGGGGAAAACATAGCTCCCCTCGTGGGGTCAGACGGCTGCTCAGTACATGAGATCTAGTTATGGGGTGAAGGCCACAAAGCCCCTTAAAGAATGGAGTAGGTGGTCCAAGGGAACTAATTGGAGTATCCCTCTGGACGTTAGGTAGCACAATTGTGGCTGCAAAAGTCAATCATAATAATTAAGCAGGGCGTACAGAACCCAGTTTTAATCCGGAAGAACGGAGTGATGTACGCCTGGCCTGAGGGGTAAACTGAGTTTAGGGATCCGATGCAGGCAGCAGAGGAGGCTCTATCTGGGCTGACTTTGCCGAAACAGGCCAGATCCACTAAACCCGGGCCTACTGAAACAACCAGTACCCGAGGTAAGTGAGTCCCTAACTGTCACTTCCACCTCCACTACTGAAAGGGTCGCTTTTCTCTTTCTCTATCTCTCTCTCTCATCCCTCCCTCATCCCTCTATCTAACCTTGAGACGATGCACCATGTTTAATCCAGCTTCTCTTCATCCTGGTTTTAAGGACGATGAGAAGGGGGGAAAGTGGTGCAGAAAACAACGATCTTCAAACTTTCTAACCTCTCAAATGTCAATCAATTTCTAAACCATCACAACTGCCTTTTCTTTGCTGGTACTTGGGTCAGATTTTTGCAAAGAAGGTAAAAATCACGGCCGATCCATGGCCTGAATGTTCCGCTGTAACCCTTTTATTCCATTAGGTATGCCCCCAGGCAGCCCCACGGGTTATCACCCGATGTCCACCACCGGGTTCGGGAGTTTCTCCCGGACCCAGACTCAATAACCAGTGTTCATTCTAGTCAACCAGGTGATTGGGTCGTGCTAAAGAAACATCCGAGGATGGGACTAGAGCCGAGATATCTTGGGCCATTCCAGGTGCTGCTGATGACGCCAACCTCTCTGAAGTTCGAGGGACGAGACAATTGGATCCACACCGGTCACTGCAAGAAGCTGCTCAACTAAGTCAAAGAATGCAGAGTATCACTTTTGTTTATTTGTTACAAGGAGGCATTTGTTGATAGACGATATAAATATTAGCTCTGGCTCCTGCTCCTCGCTTGTTAATCCTGTATGGGTGTCCGGGCAGCTAGGCGACCCGTACATGTGGGATCCTCCAGTTGTGAGGAAGGTATATGGTTATGCCAGGCTAGCAGACACCATTGACAAGGGTCAGGCCCATACTGACAGAAGCAGGGCAGAGGCGTAGCTATGACTAGTGAGAGTCAGAATCCTTTTTAAAACTTTGGGAGGTCTTAGGGCTCACTGGTTTTCCATTGGATCCGGGCGAAAGGAAATAGGACATATACTTATGTTCCTGATGTCTAATCGACTGATATACCGGAACCCGAACAGACAAGATGCCCTGAAGGCCAAACCATGGACCAGATGCAGAGGATCCCAAACCAGCCGGCGACCAACGCGAAACGCCACCTCCTAAGTCACCTCCAGAAGAAAAGAAGCTACGTGTCAAGATTGACGTTCTGTTTTCCATCATCTGTTTTGTTTTATGGAATCAGGACTTTTCGTAGACAAGACTGTTTTTTTTAAAGAAGAAGATCAAGATTCGTCAAGGGACACTGGGGAGCATATGACAAAGAGGAGGGACTTTTGTGGAAATTTTATTATGTGGACATTTTATCTTGTGTGTGTGTTTTTATAGATTGTCATCTGTCTCCCTGTGTCGGATTTAGCCAAAGAACACTCTAGAGGGTACTTTGGCTGAATCCGGACCAGTGGTAAAACTGTAGGTATGAGAACATCTTTATTAGATACTGATCACTTTGGAGCAGTATTGAGTGAGGTCCATGCTGACAGTGATGGGGGGTGGGCGGCCACCTGGCTGGTCGGGTAATGGGCATGACTCATCCTTCCTTATACAGGGATAGGGGTGTGTCCATTGTCTGCCCAGCCACATTGACTGCCCCTCCCTGTCCTTTGATATGTCATCACTTCCTGTATCCTTGTCTTGGGCCAGCCCCTTTTACACCTTTTGTTAGTAAATAAAGGCAGACTGGGCAAGGAGGAGGAGAAGTGCTCAGCAAGAATTCAATCAAGATGGTAGCACCTGGGTCTTTCTCTAACTGCGGCTGATGGAGAATGGATTTACCTTTTTCCTTACACAAACTTTGATGCGAGCTGATTACAACTATTAATATTTCTACAACAACGTGCCCCTACTTTCTTCCCTAAGGAGGGAGTACCACTCAAAACCCTCCTTTCCCCAACAGTGGGTAAACTATGGCTGGCTCTAACTGTTTTTTCCCCTCCCTTGCTGCAGGATGGACTCGCCCGCCTATCTCCAGAAGGGGGACAGAATAGAACAGGAATGTTCCACTCTGAAGTGCCATAACATTAAGACTATCTCTGCCAATGATGCTGGTAACCAGGATAATTACATGAACCATTAGATTTAACATAGTTTTAGGCCTCAAGCACACTGCCGTTGTTTTGGTCCGCATCCGAGCCGCCACTTCAATCGCTCCATTCCGTGGCCCCCTCAAAAAAAAATAACATGTTCTATTCTTGTCCGCGCTTTGCGGACAAGAATAGGCATTTATATTGAAGGTTGTACATGCCGTTCCGCAAATTGCGGAACGCGCACGGACGCCATCTGTATTTTGCGGATCCGCGATTTGCGGACCTCAAAACACACCACGGTCGTGTGCATTTGGCCTTATATGCACATTTCTGAAGGACATAAGCAAAATCACATCTGAATACAGTATAAAGGCTCTTTATAAGATAGTAGAGGGGTAGATGAGTCTAGTAACACAACTCTGGGGTGTTACACTGGCCAACAGTGATGGCCAGTTTGCATTGTTCGCCCGCGAACATATGCGGGCTGCCATCTTTTTTCACAAGTCCAACGAGGCACAGGTAAGCCCTTACCTGTGCCTGTGCCACGAGCCGGTCTGAAAACAAATGCCGTCACCGGGAGCAGGCAGTTTCGAGAACAGCCAGATGAAGGCCCCCGGTGGCTGTTCTCGGAACTGCCTGCTTCCGCTGACCGCACTTATTTTCAGACCGGCTCACGCACAGGCACAGGTAAGGGCTTACCTGTGCCTCGCCGGACTTGTGGAAAAAGATGGCCAACAGTAAAATTGTTATACGGTGACCGCCTAATGTACCTCCATCCACATTATTAATTGTTCTTTTCTGTACGGTGAATTAATAATTTTTGGGGCCTGTAGTCCACTGGCCTGCAGTAAAATTTATATCCATTGACCGTCTAATATACCACCAGCCACATAATCACTTGTTCTTTTCTGTACGGTGAATGCCTAATGTTTGGGACCTGTAATCCCGTGGCCTAAAATAAAAATTCTCTAGGCTCCAGCAGGGCACATTTTTGAGAGTTTCCCTTTAAGATGCATAAAAATGGCCCCTGATTAAAATACATATTTTTTGTGGGAATTTTTGTCATTGATTCCCCTCTGGTATCTCACTGTCCATATTGTGGGACAATTTGTGCACTTCTTGTAAGTATTTGGTGGCTGCAAATATGACCTGAAGGTTTTTCAGGTTCGCCTGCCATTAAAGTGAATGGGGCCTGCCGCGAACTTGCAGTTTGTGAACATTGGATCGCGTTTGCGCGATTGCATTCACAAATCATCCTGGTTGATGTTCGTCCATCACTATATCTGGACGACATACTAATTTATTTTCCAGACATGGAGACTCATCAGGATCATGTGAGACAGGTGTTACAGATCCTAAGAGAGAATAAATTGTATGCGAAGATGGAAAAATGTGTTTTTGCTGTTCAGGAAGTATAATTCCTGGGTTACCTGCTCTCATCCTCAGGTTTTCGTATGGATGCCGAGAAAGTCCGTGCAGTGTTGGACTGGGATCGACCCGAAAATCTGAAAGCGCTTATGCGGTTTTTGTGATTCACCAACTACTACCGTAAATTCATCTTGAACTATTCAACTGTGGTTAAACCTTTAACAGACATGACTAGGAAGGGGGTCGATTCTGGTGCAACCGGAAATGTCTCAGCCATTCATTGTAGAGGTTGACGCATCCGAGGTTTGGGTGGGAGCAGTTTTGTCACAAGGTCCTTCACCTAGTAAATGGCGCCCATGTGCTTTTTTCTAAAAAAACCTCTCAATTTCTGAAAGAAATTATGATGTGGGTAATAGGGAATTGCTGGCTATTAAGTACACTTTTTAAGAATGGCGCCATTGGTTGGGAGTAGTAATTCATCCTATTACGGTAATTACTGATCACAAAAATCTGGCTTACCTAGAGTCGGCTAAACGACTGACTCCAAGGCAGGCCAGATGGTCACTGTTTTTCACCATATTTAACTTCATTGTCACCTAGCGCCCTGGGGTTAAGAACGTCAAGGCGGATGCTTCGTCGCACAGCTTTTCTGAGGATGGGTATTTCTAAAGATCCCAGTCCTATTTTGCCTGAAGGGGTAGTTATATCTGACCTATATCCTGATCTTGAGGCTAAGGTGTTGGAGGCCGAAGTAGATGCACAGGACTCTTGTCCTCCAGGGAAATTTTTGTTCCGTCAGACTTACATCACAAGGTATTTGAGGAACATCACTGTACTGTCCACTGTCGATTTCATCTTGTGCAGACTTTGGTGGCTGGGGTTGCGTAAGTGTGTTGAGGACTATGTGTCAGTCTGTTGCACCTGTGCTCGTGCTAAGATGACACATACTCGGCCTTCTGGATCTCTTCTTCCGTTACCCATCCCGTCCAGACCTTGGATGCATTTGTCCATGGACTTTATCACAGATTTACTGCATTCTTCGGGAAAAACATGTGATCCTGGTGGTAGTTGATCAGTTTAGCAAAATCGCGCATTTTAGAGCATTGCCTGCTCTACCTAATTCCAAAACTCTTGCACAGGTGTTTGTCGATAATATTATGAAACTACGTGGCATTCCATCTGATGTGGTGTCTGATCGGGTGACTCAGTTTGTTTCCAGATTCTGGAAAGCATTCTGTACTCAACTAGGGGTACAATTGTCCTTTTCTTCAGCTTTTCATCCTCAGTCGAACAGACAGACAGAGCACACCAATCAGAATCTGGAGACTTACTTGAGATGTTTTGTTTTGGAGAACCAGGAGGAGTGGTCTTCATTCTTGTCATTAGCTGAGTTTTCCATTAATAACTGTAGACAGGAGTCCACTGATAAGTTGAAGTTTTTGGGGGCATATGGATTCCATTCGCAGTTTGGCACATTTCCTGGTTCTCAAACTTCCGGTAATTCTGAGGAGGAACAATTTTCCTCTTCTTTGTCTTCGATTTGGCGGAAAATTAAAAATAACCTGAAAAAGATGGTCAACAGGTATAAACATGTGGCTGACAGGAGACGTATGAATGGTCCGGACCGGAGAGTGGGTGATTCTGTGTGGCTGTCCACAAGAAACATTAAGCTTAAGGTACCTTTTTGGAAGTTGGGCCCAAGATTTAATGGTTCATATAAGATCACTGCCGTTGTTAACCCTGTAGCCTTCCGTTTTGAACCTCCTCAGGCTTTGAAAATTCATAACGCATTTCATAAGTCGTTGTTGAAGAAATGTGTTGAATCTGTTGAGCTGTCCCCCTTGCCTCCCGCTCCTGTCATGTTGGACGGTAATTTAGAATTTCAAATCAGCAGGATTCTGGACTCCCGAGTTCTCTGGAAGGGTTACGGACCAGAGGAGAGGATGTGGGTTCGAGCGGCCAATGTTAATGCAAATCGTCTGGTGAAGGCCTTTCACAGGGCCCATCCTGGTGAAGGTCGGTCCTGGTTGCCCAGAGGTCACCTGTAGAAGGGGGGGGGAGTACTGTCACGGTCCCTCAGGTGACTGATGTCAGGAGATCAAGGAGACTGGCTAAGCGTGGAGGAATCTATCAGCCTCCTTGATTTCTCTTGATTCAGTGTTGATAGTGTTAATAACCACTTCCCTTATCTCAGCTGTTGCTCAGTGGTCATCACTTCTACCCTTTATAGTCTGCCCCACCCTTCTTATATATGCAGTAGAATAGGTTTTGGAAAGAGCTGGAGTGTGGTTCTCCCTGAGTTCCTGCTCATCCTTCTACAACAGAAGCTTAGTGTCTCGCTTGTTTGTATTTTGTCTTTTCCCCTTGGTTGTGGTTACTAGGCCTCAGGGAGACGCTTGTTCCTTCATCTTGGAAGGAACTGGTTGTCTCAGCCCTGCCAATATCTTTAGGGCTCCTATGGGTCTCTAGGGCTTTCAGGTTCCTGTGTATGGGCATCTTTTACCTTCAAGGGATGCCCATATGGTTAGGAGTCAGGGCTAGGAGTAGGGTTCTTTAGGTGGTGACACTTTCCGTTCCCATTAAGGCCTAGTGGCTTTTCCCTTTCCCCTGGTTATCAGTATTTACTCCTTTACCTCATCACTGACAATAATCTCTGATTGTGAATATGGGGGTCTTTTTTCTAGAAAAGGAGTCTGAAGATAAGCACTTGCTCATATAATCAACCCTCTGCACCAAATTAGGCCATTTATTGATGCCATGACCCGCCATAAAAACACATCAATAAAGTTTATATTTTGCACTGTCCACACCCAATCTATATAGTAAAATATATGCACCACTTCTCTAGCGATACTCATTTCAACCTGCAATCATTACTAGCGAGGAATCTAATATATTTATGACAAATGGATAAAAAAATTAATCAGTCAGAAAATAATTTTTTGCTCATTAGCTGTCTCCATGAACAATAGTTTTCAATTCGGCCTCATGCACATGAACATAATTTCTTTTCCGTGTCTGTTCCGTTTTTTTTTGCGGACTGTATACGGAACCATTCATTTCAATCGGTCCGCAAAAATTTAAATTCCACAAAAACAATAGAACATGTCATATTATTATCCGCATTACGGACAAGTATAGTACTGTTCTATTAGGGGCCAGCTGTTCCGTTCCACAAAATACGGAATGCACACGGATGTCATCTGTATTTTTTGCGGATCTATTTTTCTGTGGACCGCAAAAAGAAATACATACGGTCGTGTGCGTGTTAGGACTTACTGTAGTTTAAAAAAAACTGTATTCAGGTGCTTTCCAGACAGGTATAATATGGGACGTTTTGTGCTCATATTATGGATGCAGACCTTTCACAGCTTGGCCTCTTGCACACGAACGTATTCGTTCCGTGGACATATTGCGGGCTGCATGCGGCGGTTCTGCAATACACGTGTCACCAGCTGTGTGCATTCCGCTTCACGGATGCGGACCCATTCACTTGAATAGGTCTGCAAATACAGAGATGCGGTGCGGAACGGAAGCACGGAACGGAAGCACGGAACGGGACCCCACAGAGGCACTACGGAGTGCTTCCGTGGTGTTCCGTTCCGTGCTTCCGTTCTGCAAAACTCTTTCTATCATTTTGTGGAACAGACGGATTGCGGACCCCATTCAAGTGAATCGATCCGTGATACGCATGCGGCTGCCCCGCGGTCGGTGCCCGTGCATTGCGGACTGCAATTTACAGTCCGCAGCACGGGCTCGGCCAGCACACGGCCGTGTGAAAGAGGCCTTAATTAGAATCAAATGTATGGCTCTCTAATTGATTCTCTGCTAAACTACAGGATGTTCAAGTGTAGGGTCCATAATGCAGGAATAATAGAATAATAAAGAACACATGTTATACATGTCTGAAAGCTCTTCAGTTAATGCATTATACTATGTTTAGATATATCATTGGTAAAGGTATTGTGCCACAAATATAAATGTGTCCAGCCCAACAGATCACTGTAGGGGTCCATTCACAAGTCCTCAATTCTGTTCCGCATTCTGCGGAATGGAATTGCGGACCCATTCATTTCTATGGGGCCGAACGATGTGCTGCCTGGATCCAGACATGCGGATCCGCACTTCGGGGTCCGCAATTTCGTTCCCGACAAAAAATAGAACATGTCCTATTCTTGTCTGCAATTGCGAACAATATTAGGCATATTCTATTATAGTGCCGGCGATGTGCAGACTGCAAAATGTGGAATGCACATTGCCGGTGTCTGTGTTTTGCTGATCCGTGGATGCGTGGATCCGCAAAACACATACGGATGTGTGAATGGACCCTTATATCACTTTCCTCAAATACCACCATTTATCTTTTTGTTAAATTACTAGAAAATCTGTTTTGAGATTCAGTTGCTGTAGGTTACATCCTGCTTTGGAGCCTTGTAATGTAGGACATAGTAAACATAATGGGGTATGGTAGTTTCATCACAGCAGACGCATGACAAGCCAGGAAGTAAGATTCAAACATGGGGGATACAAGAAAAATGCTAATTAGGAAATACACTTTAGAGTGAAAAGTAATTTATGGCACAACCCATTTCATTTGGATTACAGTTTGTATAGGGGGATGGTAAATTATATACTACGTAATTCCCCCAATACTTGCAGATAAAAGTTGATTAGTAAATTCCTGCAGTTTTTGCAGTTTTGTAACACATGCAACATTGAATGTAGACATGAGTGATATGTGCTCCTCACATTTCAGTTTTTTTTTTGTAGTGCACATTTTAGTCACAAATTTTAATTTTTGTCAATTCCCCCCCCCCCCCCCCCTAATAATCACCATTTGCTGCAAAAGTGCATGAATATGGTTTGTGCATTCATTATTAGGTTATATTTTTAAACATAGTAGCATGGTGGAGGGAGTATCATGGTTTGGAGATGCTGTGCAGCCAGCAGCAATTGAGGGAACAGTGAATTCTAAGGTGAATCAGAACATTTTAAAGGCTAATATAAGGACAGCATTCCAAGCTAAAGAGACGTTGGGAGAGGTACTGCGGAAGTGTGGAGAGAAAGGCAGTAATAGTGGTCAGGAATCAGGATGTAGGTGGTAGTCATAGTGCTCACAGTCCTAGGGCTGATGCAGTGGTGTGCCCAGGGTGTTCGGCACCCGGAGCTGGTCATTTCTCTGGCACCCCCCCAATACTTGACCACATACCTCTTACATCCAGGGACATCTCCTGTCATGTAGACCTTCTCTTTCAGCTTCTCCTCCGTTAGACCGTCTCTACAGAGTTTGTAACACAGACACGTTAGATTTCTAAATTTTTCCATCAACCTCCCCATCGTGGTGTCCCCACAGTGTGATCCTGCTGCCACCCCCAATACCTGTGCCCCAGGGGCAGACATACCGCATGTGCAGCCGGTTCGGTTGAACAGGGGCCCAGAGCAGGAGGGGGCCCCTTCTTACCGGCCGCAGGGAGAGATAAGCTACTCCCAGGGCCGTCTTTAAAGCGGGGCAAAGGCAGCTGCCCTGGGCCCAAGCAGGGGCGTGCGGGCCTGGCGGGGGAGGGGGCCCGCTGCACTCCCATGTAATGGGAGCACTCTCACCGGGCCCAGCATGAAGTACAGTGAGAATGCCGGGCCCAGTGAGAGCGCTTTTCAAACAGGTGGCTCAGAGGCAAGGAGGAGTTGGAGGGGAGGGGCGCACTCACCCGGCCCGGCAGTTCTCGTCAGGGAGACCTCTGTGCTCCTTGCTTCACTGATATTCAGAGCTCAGGCGCTCCCCCCTGCTGCCCGCACATTGAGCTGCTGGCTGTGGGAGGAGCACTGAATGCCCAGGAATCTGCCTCCAGCACAGTCAGCAGCGCAATGTGAGTGTGGGAGCCTGTCATCAGGGAAGAAGGTAAGTATTAAGTTGTTTCCCCCCCCCCCCCACAAAGCTGCAAAAAGGGGCAACCACTAAAGTGAGGGGGCACAAAAGAGCATAACCACTGTGAGGGGCACATATCTGGCATAATGACTGTGAGGGGGAACATATCTGGCATAATGACTGCGAGGGGGCACATATCTGGCCATAACGACTGTGAGGGAGGCACAAATCTGGGCATAACGACTGTGAGGGAGGCACATATCTGGACATAACAACTGTGAGAGGGGCACATATCTGGGCATAATGACTATGAGGGAGGCACATATCTGGCCATAACTACTGTGAGGGGCACATATCTGGCAAAAACGACAGTGAGAGGGCACATATCTGGGCATAACTACTGTGAGGGGTACATATCTGGCATAACGACTGTGAGGGAGGCACATATCTGGGAATAACGACTGTGAGGGAGGCACATATCTGGGCATAACGACTGTGAGAGGGGCACATATCTGGGCATAACGACTGTGAGGGAGGCACATATCTGTGCATGATGACTCTGAGGGAGGCACATATCTGGGCATAACGACTGAGGAGGCACATATTTGGCTATAACCACTGTGAGGGAGGCACATTTCTGGCCATAACTACTGTGAGGGGCACATATCTGGCATAATGACTGTGAGGGGGCACATATCTGGGCATAACTACTGTGAGGGGCACATATCTGGCATAACGACTGTGAGGGAGGCACATATCTGGGCATAATGACTGTGAGTGAGGCACAAATTTGGGCATAACGACTGTGAGGGAGGCACATATCTGGGCATAATTACTGTGAGGGAGGCACATATCTGGGCATAACTACTGTGAGGAGCCCATATCTGTGCATAACGACTGAGGGGGCACATATGTAGGTATAACTGCTGTGAGGGGCCACAAAGAGGACATAACTATTTTGACAGCTTAATTACTGTGAGGGGCCACAATGTGGGCATTAGTACTGTATGGCAGCACTAGATTACCCTGCTATACATTGGCATGGCTCAGTCTTACAGGCCAGCACAGCGCCCCCTGCTGGCAATTTCACAGGGGCAGTCACCATTCCTTCCTTATGTAATTATTCTTTTTCTCTATCACGTGAAAGAGAGCCAAGCCCCGCTTCGGACAGCAGAGACACTGAGCAGTAACATGACTGATAATGCTCCGTGTCTCTCTGATCTTTTTACTACAAAATCACGGTGACACTGTATGTTTTGTATTGCTATAAGTAATGTTAGGACGGAATTGGTTATGTTGAGAACTTGGCTTTGAGGGGAGGGGGCCCAGGCACAATCTTTGCACAGGGGCCCTCTGCTGTCTGTGTCCGCCCCTGCTGTGCCCCCCAATGCCCCAGGTACTATACTGCTGAAAAAATTGTGACCCTAATAGATATAATTGGGGTAATTTATCAAACTGGTATAAAGTAGAACTGGATTTCCAAAAGAGCTGTCAAATATGAAAGGTGGAATCTGATTGGTTGCTATGGGCAACTAAGCCATTTCTACTTTACACCAGTTTGATAAATGACCCAAAATGTTCCTATAGTCTCTACAGCAGCTATAATGTCCCCCTAGAGTGCCCCCAGTAATAATAACACCCTATATTGTGCTCCAGGCAATAATCCCTGTATAGTGTCCCCAGAAATAATAGACTGGCCTCTACAGCACCTCCCCAATAGAAAGGCCACCATGCTGCCCCCCACACAATAATTTCCCCCACACAGTAATTTCCCCCACACAGTAATTTCCCCCACACAGTAGTGTCCCCCACATTGCCCCCCCACACTGGCCCCATACAGTAGTGTCCACCACACAGTAATTTCCCCCACACTGGCCCCATACAGTAGTGTCCACCACACAGTAATTTTCCCCACACTGCCCCCATACAGTAGTGTCCACCACACAGTAATTTCCCCCACACTGCCCCCATACAGTAGTGTCCCCCACGCTGCCCCCCACACAGTAGTCCCCCACTCTGCCCTCCACACAATAGTGTCCCCCACGCTTCCCCCCACACAGTAGTGTCACCCACGCTGCGGAGCACAGAGTAGTGTCCCCCATGCTGCCTCCCACACAGTAGTGTTTCCCACACTGCCCTCCACACAGTAGTATCCTCCACATTGCCATCCCTCCCATAATAAATTGCCCCCCCACTGTGCCACACAGTATCCCACCATATTCCCCCCACGTCCTCCTGTGTGCATCCCCCTCATGTCCCCCAAAGTTGCCACATTATAAAATAAAAGTTTTCTCCCACACGTCCTCTGTCCTGTGTGCACACCGGCCCCCTCATGTCCCCCAAAGTTGCCACATTATAATATAAAATAAAAGTTTTCCCCCACACGTCCTTTGTCCTGTGTGCACCCTGGCCCCCTCATGTCCCCCAAAATTGGCACATAATATAAAAAAATATATAAAGAAAGAAACCCTAAAAGCTAAATACTTACCTGCAGAATCTGCTTGCTTGCAGAATCCCGGCACTGTGCTGCTGAGGCCCGTCACTGGCGCACGCCATGACATCATCACGCGTGCCTGCGCTGGGTTTTTACTACCGCAAAGGTGCCGGTGATCAGCGGTGGGGCAGGGAACTATGCGCTCTGCTCCCTACAGCGCTCATTGCTTCTGGGCCTGCTGGCAACCCTGTCAGAGCCGGCACCCGGGGCGCACCCCGCCCCTGGGCACGCCACTGGGCTGATGCAATGACAAGGGAATAGTACTTGGATGATAGGAATAGTAGTTCCCTTCCCTGGGAGCATAGCTGGTGTAGAGTTCCCTTCCGGTTGGAATGTGGGTTGCCCTTGCTGGAGATGGACATAAAATTTTAATAGGCAACTCGTGGTTTCCTTGACTGATCAGCAAGTTGCAAAACACATCCACATGAAGGTAAAGTAAAAGGTCTTCCAAGGCAAAATTCACCAGTGGTGTGGCTGAGCTGGAACAAGGTTCCTAATAGTCTTTCAATACCCTTTAAGATGAAGTAGTCTCTTTCTTTAGATGCAATTCCTAAAATATTAATTCCTCTGGCATTCAGCTGAGAGGTGCACAAATATCTAGACCTGCAAATCTTTCTGCCGTGCAGATTTCTATAGTGCCGTAACAGTTGCTTATCCAGCCTGGAAGACTAAGGGCTCGTTCACATGACCGTAGCCCCTCCTTTGCCGTATTGCGGCCTGCATACATGGGGCACTGTCCGTGTGCATTCCGCATCACGGATGCAGACCCATTCACTAGAATGGGTCCGGAAATCCGGAGATGCAGTGTGGAATGCAACGGAACTGTTCTGTTCCCAGATTCAGATCCAGTTGTTTCTGTCTGTTTATCAGTTGTCATTGCATTTAACTGTGTTGTAATTAATTAGCATTACATTGTGTGGTAACAGCACCATCTATTGATGAGTTTAGGGATTTCACCTAGCCTGTTTTTCTCTATGCATTATGGGAGTCCCAGAGCATTGTGGGTAGTTCCTGGTTCTTGCTAGTCTTGTGCTGGTACAGCAAGCAGCCACCATCTTATGTCTCAGGAGCCATGCACTCTCACTGGGTTTCCTGCCACATCATCTGTTATTTAGCCTGTTTTTGAGCATAGTCGGTAAGAGCACTATCTATGTGTCATTTACTGCAGTTTATTATGTTTATTGTATCTGATAGCTCACTATCGTTGCATTATCTCATATACTGAACGTATAGCAGATTATTCTGTGTTTTATTTATGTTTTAAAATACTACTCTTTATTCTGTAGTTTCACCTTTCCTGTCAGTCTACGAGCAATAAAGAGAACCTTAAAGCAGAACAGTCTTTTTTCTCTCAGAGGACAAAAGGTTTAGCTACATGTCAGACTACACACCGTGCTAACGTGTATGAGAACAGTATAGTGAAACGACTGCTGAGACCAAGCTCAGTGAATAGCTGCCAAAGACAGCAGTGAAACGACTGCTGAGAGCAAGCTCAGTGAATAGCTGCCAAAGACAGCAGTGAAATGACTGCTGAGAACAAGCTCTGAAGATCAGACTGACGGAGCCGCCATTATCCACGCAGAGCCTACTTACGGATATCGCAGCAGTCTCCTAACAGTCGCAACATGTCTAATAGTCGAGCATCTTCTATTAAGACAAGGTCTCAGATAAGTGGCTCTAATAGGACATTGATCAGAGAAGCTGCCGCCATTGCCCGCGCCAAAGCAGAAGCTGCAAAGGCAAAAGCCAGCTTCACAGAACAAGAGATGCAGATAAAGCAGGAGAAAGCGCAACTTGAAGCGACTCTAGAAAAACTCACCACAGATAAAGAGACAGCAGCTGCCATAGCGGAAGCAGAATATCTAGAAGCCACGGAACTTCAGGAAACCAAGAGTCCTCGCAGCAATGTCCATCCAGAAGTTGAATACCAAGATCCAGAACAGCCTACCTTACAATACGTCTATCAACATTCCAAGTCAGATGATGACCCAGATCCACAGCTTAATACAAAGCGGTTTGTTGACAAGCCAAGCCAACCTGCTCATTTGGATCATCAGAAAGTCGACTATCAGTCTCCTTGCAGCAGACTAGAGAATACACATCAGAGTGAAACTGCCTACACCAGCTTCTCTTCAGAACAGAGAATCAGAAATCTGCCCCTGCTAAGAGAGATGCCCTTTGCTTCAGAACGGTATTGCACAGACCGGATTAAACCAGAGACTTCCAACAGGTATGGCCATGCACCACATATTCACTCTGACAACACACCACCAGCCGGTTCCAGCACCAATCAAGCCACAATGGACTTTGCCAGGTTCCTTGCTGGACGTGAGCTGGTCAACAAGGGACTTGTAAAGTTCAGCGACCGTGCTGAGAACTATCGAGCTTAGCGAGCTTCCTTCCAAAATGCCATGAGAGACTTGGGTCTGTCATGTAATGAGGAACTGGATCCCCTGGTAAAATGGCTGGGAAGTGAGTCCACCGAACATGCTAGAAGGATTAGAGACATCAATGTAAATTATCCAGACGTTGGTCTAAAAAGGGTCTGGGAGTGACTTGATGAGGTTTATGGCGCAGCAGAGGTCATAGAAAGCGCCTTATTTAAGAGAATTGAGGACTTTCCTAAAATAGCGAACAAAGGCTATTCAAAGCTTAGAGAGTTAAGTGACTTATTAATGGAGCTGAGTGTAGCAAAGGCAGAAGGGGATCTGGTGGGATTGACATTTCTTGACACTGCTAGAGGTGTGAATCCCATAGTTCAGAAGCTCCCATACAACTTGCAAGAGAAGTGGATCATGCGTGGTTCTCGGTATAAACAGACTTACAATGTACCATTTCCTCCATGTAATGTGTAGATTTTGTCTCTGAACAAGCAAAAATCAGAAATGATCCTAGCTTTGATTTTGTGATGTCATGTGCCACCATCTCAGTCAGTAATCCTCGTAGAACAACTGTGGAGTTTCTTCCACAGGTGCAGTCCATAAAGAGTTCAGCGCCTATCAAGGAGGAGACAAACCCAAGGACCCGACCAGACAGTGTCCCTTACACAGGAAGCCTCATTCTCTACTTAAGTGCAGAACCTTCAGAGAAAAGTCATTGGAAGACCGCAAGACCTTCCTCAAGGAGAACAACATCTGTTTTAAATGCTGCTCGTCAACTTCGCACTTCGCCAGGGACTGTGAGGTTAGTGCAAAGTGTGCCGAATGTGACAGCTCAAACCATAACACAGCTCTACACCCTTGGCCACCATCGTGGGCTTCATCCAAAACCCAAGAGCAAAGCGGGGAGCTGAAGGACACAAATACTGACACTTTGGCAGTTACTTCTAAATGTACAGAGGTTTGCAGAGACCTCAGAGGAGATCCTGCTCTAAAATCTCCCTAGTGAAGGTTTACCCAGCAGACGACCGAAACAAAGCCATCAAAGTGTATGCAATTCTAGACGATCAAAGCAACAGGTCCTTAGCGAAGTCTGCCTTCTTTGATAGCTTCGACATTAAAGGACCCGGTGCCCCCTACTCTCTAAGAACTTGTGCTGGTACTGTGGAAACAGCCAGAAGGAGGGCAAGCGGCTACATAGTTGAGTCCAGCGATGGTCAAGTGCGTCTGCCTTTACCAACTATACTGGAATGTAACCAGATTCCTGACGACAGGTCCGAGATACCCACGCCAGAAGTAGCAGCGCATCAGCCTCACCTGAAGCGTATAAGACACCTACCTGATCCCGAACCTTGATCCTGAAGCTCAGATAGTATTACTCCTCGGGAGGGATATCCTACAGGTCCACAAGGTTAGACAGCAGATTAATGGACCTCACAACGCTCCATACGCCCAGAGACTTGACCTAGGATGGGTCATTGTAGGAGAAGTCTGTTTGGGAGGTGTATGCAAACCAACAACTGTCTACAGCATGCTTACCAGTACACTTGAGAATGGACGGCCCATCTCTTCTCCAACCATGCGAAAATCACTTCTTCATCAAGGAACTGCCTCAAAGCACTTCATTACTAGGTACCTTTGCAGGTCCCACCTACGATGACTTAGTCTGGGATGCCAATCAAGACCACCTGGGATCCACAGTCTTCCGCAAGACTAAAGAAGACAATCGTATAGCAATGTCCTTCGAAGATAGACTATTCCTAGATCTAATGGAGCAGGGAATGGTGCAGGACGAAACAAGAAGCTGGGTTGCACCTCTACCCTTTAAGCCTCAAAGACAACGCTTACCCAACAATAGAGAGCAAGTTTTCAAGTGATTTGTCTCTCTCAGGCACAACCTATGAAGCAAACCTGAGATGAGAGATCACTTCTTTACCTTCATGGAATGGAAAAGATATTCCGGAACGGTCACGCAGAGCTAGCACCTGTACTTCGAGACTCAACAGAGCGATGGTACCTGCCCATGTTTGGTGTGTATCACCCGAAGAAGCGAGGTCAGATCAGAGTAGTGTTTGACTCAAGTGCCAAGTGTGAAGCCGTATCATTGAACAAGGTTTTGCTGTCAGGCCCGGATCTAAACAACAAGCTCATAGGAGTGCTTCTCCGTTTTCGCAGAGACTCCGTTGCATTCACGGCTGATATCCAACAGATGTTCCATTGCTTCCTAGTTAAGAAGGAACATAGACATTTCTTGAGATTCCTATGGTTCAAGGACAACGATCCCTCTAAAGATGTTACAGAGTATCATATGAAAGTTCACATCTTTGGCAATAGTCCTTCTCCTGTAGTCGCCATCTATGGATTAAGACGCGCAGCTCAGAAAGTAGAAGGAAAGTACGGAGCGGATGTCAGACTCTTTGTAGAGAAGGACTTCTATGTGGATGACTGTCTGAAATCAATGCCCTCAGTTGAGACTGCAATCAGTTTTCTTAAAAGAACCCAGGAGATGCTCTCTCTGTCTAACCTGAGGCTATACAAGATTGCTTCTAACAGCCAGAAATTGATGGAAGCCTTTCCTTCTCAGGACCATTCAGAAGACTTGAAGGATTTAGACCTAGGCTTTGACTCACCTACAATGCAATGGAGCCTTGGCCTACTATGGGACATAAAAGCTGATACTTTCACTTTCCAGGTTAGCAGAGAAGAAAAACCCTTTACTCGCAGAGGAGTACTGTCGGCCATAAGCAGTTTATATGACCCACTGGGATTTGCAGCTCCTATACTCATCGAAGGTAAAGCTATGTTAAGACACTTCACCAGAGAAGGGTCAAACTGGGACACTCCCCTTCCCATGAAGGAAAGAACCACGTGGATGGCCTGTAAGAATTCCCTTACAGCCTTATCGGATCTTCCCATAGCTCGTCCATATGTTTCTGTACCAACTACCAAGGTTGAAACGCAAAACCTTTGTGTTTTCTGCGATGCTTCAGTCAAAGCAATTGCGGCTGTAGCTTACTTGAAGACGTTAGATACCAGCGGACAATGCCATGTAGGATTCGTCATGAGTAAAGGAAAACTAACGCCACTCCAGGAACTATGTGCCGCGGTGTTAGCGGTGGAGTTAGCCGAACTCATCGCTACAGCCGAACTCATCGCTACAGAAATGGACCTAGAGATTAAAGATTCTGAGTTCTATACAGATAGCAAGATAATACTGGGATATATCTGTAATGAAGCTAGACACTTCTATGTCTACGTCAACAACAGAGTTCTAAGGATCAGAAGATCTACCTCTCCTCAACAATGGAAATATGTACCTACTCATCTCAACCCTGCAGACCAAGCAACCAGATCCGTCGCTGCTGACCGTCTCAAGGATACAATTTGGTTTACAGGCCCCACCTTTTTGTATAAACCGACGCCCAACACAACAGAAACTGCCATGTTTGAACTAGTAGACCCACATGCTGATGTTGAGATACATCCTCAGGTATCTGTGTTACTTACGGAGACTCTGGACCACCACCTGAAATCCCACAGATTCAGTAGGTTCTCTACTTGGAGATCTCTTGTTCGTGCCATCACTTGCCTGACCCACATTGCTCGGTCGTACAAAGCAACCTCATCGGCAGTGTAGGAGAGTCCCCGGAATAATAATGGACGGACGATACGTGCCACCAGAGGTCCTGGCCTCGGTGGAGTAAGAACCGGATCATTGCGGTTACAGCGGCGAATGCTGCTGGCGCAGCGTGTCCGGGCCGGTTCTTACTGGGAATAGGTAAAAAGTGTGTGTGGGGGGGGGGGGGTGCCTGTTCCCCACGGCCAGCCCAGGTTTTTGGTGGAGCTGGGCCTTTAAAGAACCCAGCCTGCTGATGATGGGGGTGGGGTGTGTCTTGCTGTGCTGGAGATTTCCACAGACAGAGTCAGTGCTGGTGAAGGAGAGTCTGGGCGCAGCACACATTGAAGGATAGCCTGGGACCTGTGGTGCTACGAGCCGAAGGGGCTCTGGCCTGAGGGAGACAAAGGCAGGTAGCTTACAAGCCTGCAGAACTGCTGTGGTCTGTCCAAACCAAGGTGACTCAAACCTGCTGTTTATTTTCTATGGAAGGACTTTTGTTTTATGCACTATGTGAATATGCCCCTGTGTGGTCTGCACATTGCCTGTTATGCCTTTGGTGTGAATAAAGTCACGGTGTATCACAAAGACTGTCTGTGATTGCCTCAATACTGCCGCCGCTACCGTAGCCTACCACGAGCTCATCCCCACAATTGGTGGCTTGGAGCGGGCATTCCTGCAGTGAGGCAGGCCTGAGGCAAAAGTTGTGTTGGACTGCATGTCATATATCAGGCCTGCAAGTTTTATGGTTCCTGACAAGATGGAGGAGGCCATTAAGCACCTGATTCAGAGTAATGTACAGCAGCAACAGGCATTGCAGGCTCAGAGGGAAAGTAATGAACTACAGCAAAAAAGACATGAGGAGGCTATGTGTGCACAGCAGCAAACAAACAATCTCCTAATGCAGCAGCTGGCAGCCATGCAAGAGTCGGTGCGAACATCCCTGCAAGGAGTTTCAACTGCGACAACCCCGACTGTGTCTACCGCCAGGGACAAAGTCCGATCCGCCCTGAGGAAAATGGGTCCGGGAGATGATATAGAGGCATTCCTGATGGTGTTCGAAAGAACCGCGGAGCAAGAGAGGCTGCCGTTGGAGCAGTGGGCCGAGGTGGTGGCGCCTTTTCTGGTGGGGGACGCACAAAAGGCCTATTTTGACCTCAGCTGCGATGAGGCCAAGGACTATGAGAGGCTAAAAGCTGAGGTGTTGGCCAGGTTGGGGGTAAACACCTATGTGCAAGCGCACAGGGTGTATCAGTGGGTGTTTGCCGAGTCCCGACCCGCCCGGTCACAAGCCTATGACTTACTTCACCTAGTAAAAAAATGGCTTCAGCCTGAAATATTGAGCACTTCTCAGATGGTTGAAAGGGTCGTGGTCGACAGGTTCGTGCGTACCCTCCCGAGAGCCATACAGCGCTGGGTGGGACAAGGCGATCCAGGCAACCTGGAACAACTGGTTAGCCTGGTGGAGAGGTATATGGCCACTCAGGATTTGGTGCGGGACTCAGCGGTACTACCGAAGTCACGAATCGGATCCTGAAAAAGGGATCCCACCACATAAGGAGGGGAGTGGATCTCCAGTCCGTGGGAGGAATACCCTGGGGAGGAGGGAGGCTGCGAGGATCAGATGTTGGCATTGTCAGGACTGGGGACATGTGGCATCCAACTGCCCTAGGGCATCCGAACCCATGGACTGCGGGTTCGCTCGCCGGTCCTCTTTTTATGCCCAACCGGTGTATATAACTGACCCCCTGCTGGCGGCGGACACCCCTCCGGTGTGTGATGTCGTTGTTAATGGACACTCCGTGCAGGCCCTGCTGGACTCTGGGAGCCTGGTAACTCTGGTCCATGAGTCGCTGGTAACGGAAAAACTCCCAGAAAGGAGAACCCTTACCATTGTCTGTATACATGGGGATCGCAGGGAGTATCCCACCACTAAGGTTACCCTGGCAGTGTGTGGAAAGTAGGTACCACATGTCGTCGGGGTGGGGAGACGGCTCCCTTATGCCGCAATATTGGGGAGGGACTTTCCCCTGTTCTGGACTTTGTGGAGGAACGGGTTGCCTACCTGTGGGGAAGGAAAATGTCCAGGTCCCGAGCCCGAGGACCCCGAGGCAGGGGCCCCAGCTGTAGGGGTCACCGTAGAGGAGGTAGAGTGTAACCCTGACCGGTTTCCCCTAGAAGTATTGGCGGGTGAGACAGTAGAAAGTTCGTCCATCCTGGATCTGGAGGTACCCCGAGAAACCTTCGGGACCGCACAGCTCCAGGATTCGACGTTATTGCGGGCTAGAGAAGGTGTGTTGGTGATTAATGGTGTTGCCCAGCGTCCCGGCGCCGATACCGTATTTCCTCACCTGGCCTATAACCAGGACCTGTTATATAGGGTAGACAAGGTGAGGCAGGAGGTGGTGGAACAACTGGTGGTGCCCCAGCCTTACCGGCGAATGGTCTTGGATTTAGCGCATGCGCATGTGTTGGGTGGTCATCTGGGGGTTAAGAAAACGCTGGAGCGAATTCTACAACGGTTCTATTGGCCTGGGATATATGAGGAAGTCCGGAGGTTCTGTCAGTCCTGTCCAGTGTGTCAGCTGACTAGCCCCCAACCTCAGTATCGCAGTCCACTGGTACCTATGCCCATTATAGAGGTGCCCTTCGAAAGGATCGCCATGGATCTGGTAGGCCCCATTATTAAGTCAGCCCGAGGTCACCAACACATCCTGGTAGTGTTAGACTATGCCACTCGCTATCCGGAGGCGGTCCCATTGCGCCATACGTCGGCCAAGGTAATAGCTAAAGAGCTCATGAGTATGTTTGCCCGGGTGGGGATACCAAAGGAGATTCTGACGGACCAGGGGACACCCTTTATGTCCAAAATAACAAAGGAATTGTGTAAGCTATTAAATATTAAACACCTGCACACGTCCGTCTACCATCCCCAAACCGATGGGTTAGTAGAATGGTTTAATAAGACCCTGAAGTCCATGCTAAAAAGAGTCGTGGCTAAGGACGGGAGAGATTGGGACTTACTGTTGCCCTATGTTTTGTTTGCGGTACGGGAAGTGCCCCAGGCGTCCACGGGGTTCTCGCCCTTTGAGTTGTTATATGGGCGACATCCCCGTGGGCTACTGGATATCGCTAAGGAAGCATGGGAGCAACAGCCTACGCCTCATAAAAGTGTGATAGAGCACATAGGAAAAATGCAGGACCGAATAGGGGTCGTGTTGCCGATCGTCCGTGAGCACATGGAAGCGGCACAACTGGCCCAGAGTCGGGTATATAACCGAACCGCCCGGGTAAGGACATTTCACCCGGGTGACCGAGTTCTTGTACTCGTGCCCACGGTCGAGAGTAAATTCTTGGCCCGGTGGCAAGGACCCTATGAAGTTAAGGAGAAGGTGGGCCCAGTTGATTACAGGATATACCAGCCAGGGAGGCGGAAGCCCGAACAGGTATATCCTGTGAATCTACTAAAACCTTGGAGAGACAGAGAGAATTTGTTTGCAGACAGCCCGCCCTCTGTCGGGACGTCAGGGAGTGACCCGGGGTCACCAGGTGTTCCGGAGAACGCCGCTGGGGTGACGATAGGGGACGGACTGTCGACCAAACAAGCACAAGAGGTGAAAGAATTTGTTAGTCGGAATAGGGACGTATTCTCTGACCTTCCTGGACGTACCACCTTGATCGAGCATGACATTGTCACCGAGCCCCGGGTGAAAGTCCGCCTAAGACCATACCGAGTACCGGAGGCTCGGCGACAGGCCATTTCGCAGGAGGTAAGATCGATGCTACGTCTAGGGGTCATAGAAGAGTCAAAGAGCGAGTGGGCTAGCCCGATTGTCCTTATTCCCAAACCGGATGGTTCATTACGGTTCTGTAATGATTTTAGGAAATTGAATGAGGTATCAAAATTTGACGCCTATCCCATGCCTCGGGTAGACGAGTTGATAGAGCGGCTGGGAAAAGCCTGGTATTTTTCGATCCTAGATCTCACGAAGGGCTACTGGCAGGTACCTCTGACGGAGGCGGCAAAGGAGAAGACGGCCTTTGTCACCCCGGAGGGGCTTTTTCAGTATAGGGTGTTGCCTTTTGGGTTGCATGGCGCTCCGGCTACGTTCCAGCGTCTGATGGATGTCGTCCTCAAGCCCCATCACCAGTATACCTCCGCGTATCTGGATGATATAGTCGTGTTTAGCCCAGACTGGGAGGGTCATTTGTCAAAACTTCAGGCAGTGATAGATTCTGTAAGGAAGGCGGGGTTAACTGCCAACCCAAAAAAATGCTCGGTGGGACTAGAGGAAGCTCGCTATTTGGGGTATGTAATTGGACGCGGAGTCATTAGGCCCCAAGTGAATAAAGTTGAAGCAATCCGGAATTGGCCCAGGCCTCGTACGTCCAAGCAAGTACGGTCATTTTTGGGCCTGATTGGGTACTACATGAGGTTCATTCCCCATTTTGCCACCTTGGCAGCCCCGTTAACCGGCCTCTTGAAGGGTAGAAAGTCGGTGATGGTTCGCTGGGGGAAGAAGGAGGAGGAGGCGTTCTCCCGTTTGAAGTCGGCCCTATGTGAGTCCCCAGTTCTGGTGACGCCCGACTTCAAGCAGGAGTTTGTAGTTCAAACAGATGCCTCGGAAGTAGGACTAGGGGCTGTGCTTTCCCAAGAGCTCAACGGGGAAGAGCACCCCGTGGTTTTTCTAAGCCGCAAGCTTACCCCAGCAGAAACCCGGTATAGCATTGTGGAGAGAGAGTGCCTCGCCATCAAGTGGGCACTCGAGTCTCTCAGATATTACCTTCTGGGGAGAAGGTTCCGATTGGTGACCGACCACTCCCCTCTCCAGTGGATGAGTCGGAATAAGGAGGGGAGCGCTCGGGTTACCAGGTGGTTCTTGTCCCTCCAGAACTTTAAGTTCACTGTTGAGCACAGGGCCGGCCGCTTACAGGGGAACGCAGATGCCCTGTCCCGGGTACACTGCTGTGCATGTGTTCACCCCCTCAGGCTTGAACAGTATGTTCAAGCCCTCAGGGGTGAACAAAGGGGGGGGATATGTAGGAGAGTCCCCGGAATAATAATGGACGGACGATACGTTCCACCAGAGGTCCTGGCCTCGGTGGAGTAAGAACCGGATCATTGCGGTTACAGCGGCGAATGCTGCTGGCGCAGCGTGTCCGGGCCGGTTCTTACTGGGAATAGGTAAAAAGTGTGGGGGGGGGTGCCTGTTCCCCACGGCCAGCCCAGGTTTTTGGTGGAGCTGGGCCTTTAAAGAACCCAGCCTGCTGATGATGGGGGTGGGGTGTGTCTTGCTGTGCTGGAGATTTCCACAGACAGAGTCAGTGCTGGTGAAGGAGAGTCTGGGCGCAGCACACATTGAAGGATAGCCTGGGACCTGTGGTGCTACGAGCCGAAGGGGCTCTGGCCTGAGGGAGACAAAGGCAGGTAGCTTACAAGCCTGCAGAACTGCTGTGGTCTGTCCAAACCAAGGTGACTCAAACCTGCTGTTTATTTTCTATGGAAGGACTTTTGTTTTATGCACTATGTGAATATGCCCCTGTGTGGTCTGCACATTGCCTGTTATGCCTTTGGTGTGAATAAAGTCACGGTGTATCACAAAGACTGTCTGTGATTGCCTCAATACTGCCGCCGCTACCGTAGCCTACCACGAGCACATCCCCACAGCAGATAAAGATATCTGTAGAGGTTGGCATCATTGTAAACATGTCTACACAGCTCTCGATCTAGAGCGGTCAAAAAATGTAATTATCCAGGCTGTACAACATGAAACCTATGCAACAGAAATCGACTATGTAGTCAGCCAAAGACCCGTGCCCAAAGGTAGTGTCTTAAGGAAACTTGACCCAGTGATCGATGAAGATGGGCTCTTAAGGGTAGGTGGACGTCTTGTGGAAGCAAATGTAAGCCTAGCAGAGAAACATCCTGTGATAGTTCCTGGACAGCATCACATAGCTACTCTGCTCGTGCAACATTACCATGAAGAGACAAAGCACCAAGGTCGTCTGTCTACTGAATGAGCTCTAAGAGCAGCTGGACTGTGGATAGTTGGAGCTAAAAGATGTGTATGCAGATTCATATTTAAATGTGTTACCTGTCGGAAACTTCGTGGTATGTCACAGGCACCGAAGATGGCGAACCTCCCGTATGACCGACTAAGTACGGATCCACTCTTCACCAATGTTGGCCTAGACGTGCTTGGACCTTGGCCTGTGGTTGTTCAGCAAACCAGGGGAGGCCGTGCGCACGGGAAACGTTGGGCTATTATGTTCACCTGTCTGTCCATCAGAGCTGTCCATATTGAAGTAATAGAATCTATGGATACTTCCTGTTTCATTAATGCTTTCCGACGTTTCATTGCCATTAGAGGACCTGTCAAACACATTCGTTCTGACCGAGGCACAAACTTCGTTGGAGCAGCGAGAGAACTACAACTCTCTTCCAACTTGGATGTTAACAACATAGAAAGATACCTCAGTGAACGAGGATGCACTTGGACCTTCAACCCACCACACTCTTCTCATATGGGAGGTGCTTGGGAGAGGATGATAGGCATCGCACGGAGAATCCTCGACTCAATCTTCTTACAAGAAGGATCTTCAAAGCTGACTCATGAAAGCCTGACTACCTTCATGGCAGAAGTATCGGCTATCATAAATGCCAGACCGCTAACCCCGATTTCTAGCGATCCTGATGACCCAACAGTTCTCACACCCGCCACACTGCTTACCCAAAAGACTGAACAAATTTAGTGCTCCACCTGGAGAATTCAATTCCAAAGATCTTTACAAGAATCGATGGAGACAAGTACAGAATCTCTCAAACTCGTTCTGGGACAAGTGGAAAAAGCAATACATTCCCACTCTGCAACCGAGGAGTGGCAAACCAGCAAGCCTAACCTCCAGACCAGCAATGTAGTCTTAATGAAAGACTGCCAGTCACGAAGAAACGAGTGGCCGTTAGGTCTTGCGACTAAGACATTCCCAAGTAAGGACGGAATTATACGCAAAGTAGAATTGAAAATACGGAGACAGGGAGAGACCAAATTGTTCCTCAGACCAGTAGGAGAACTCGTTCTACTGTTTGCACCCAACAAATACAATAGTGACGTCGGTTGACGTCAGCGGGGAGTGTTCTGTTCCCAGATTCAGATCCAGTTGTTTCTGTCTGTTTATCAGTTGTCATTGCATTTAACTGTGTTGTAATTAATTTGCATTACATTGTCTGGTAACAGCACCATCTATTGATGAGTTTAGGGATTTCACCCAGCCTGTTTTTCTCTATGCATTATGGGAGTCCCAGAGCATTGTGGGTAGTTCCTGGTTCTTGCTAGTCTTGTGCTGGTACAGCAGGCAGCCACCATCTTATGTCTCAGGAGCCATGCACTCTCACTGGGTTTCCTGCCACATCACCTGTTATTTAGCCTGTTTTTGAGCATAGTCGGTAAGAGCCCTATCTATGTGTCATTTATTGCAGTTTATTATGTTTATTGTATCTGATAGCTCACTATCGTATTATCTCATATACTGAATGTAGCAGATTATTCTGTGTTTTATGCCATGTACCATGGTATTTATGTTCTAAAATACTACTGTTTATTCTGTAGTTTCACCTTTCCTGTCAGTCTACGAGCAATTAAGAGAACCTGAAAGTGGAACAGTCTCTTTTCTCTCAGAGGACAAAAGGTTTAGCTACATGTCAGATTACACACCGTGCTAACGTGTATGAGGACAGTATAGGAACCACTGAACGGAACCCCACGGAAGCACTACGGAGTATTTCCTGGGGTTCCGTTCCGTACCTCCGCACCACAAAAATATAGAACTTGTTCTATCTTTTTGCGTAAAGGACGGATCGCGGACCCTATTCAAGGGAATGGGGTCGCGATCCACATGGGCCAGCCCCATGGCTGGTGCCCGTGCATTGTGGATCGCAATTTGCAGTCGTATGAACAAGCTCTAAGACTCAGTCCATGCTATGAGGTCTATCCATTGCACCCTCCTCAGGCTGGTCCCTCTGATTAGGGCAGTTGCATAAATGGCTAGGCCAGAGCAAAAGTCTAAGACCTAGTCTTGGGCCATGAGGTCCGTGAACTCAGTCCTCTCCTTACAGATGCATATCTAGACTCACTGGACTAGACTGACAAGACTGGACAGGAAGCATGGGCTCAACACAGTTTAGCTCTAATCTCTTTCCAGAAGTTTCTATATAGAACCAATGAGAGAAAGAGGAAATTATTTATCAGCTCTGATAGCACACGTGCAAGACATTCTTAGGCCTCTTTCACACGGGCGTTGTGGGAAAATAGTCACTAAAATGTATGTATATTTTTATTTCAGATGCAAGAAAGAGGAACAGGTATGGATGTGTACCCGTATTATAAATCTGTTTTCTGGGGCTGTGAGGTAGCCAGTTAAATGCTGCAAGTAGGCAATCAGACAAGCGACAAGTTAAAGTAGAAATGAGTGGACAGCAACAGAATTCCCCTAAACTGTTCAAATATAAAATGCTTTAATTAAAATGCTTGTCTCATAGCTGATAAAGAGGGAAATTTGGTCAAATGTAGGATGCTACAGCTGTCACTGCGAGCAGAGGGCAAGGGCTGTGAATCAGCTCAATGCAGAGAGCACTTCACAGATGCGGAACGGTGCGAAACGGAAGCACGGAACGGAACACCATGGAAGCACTACGGAGTGCTTTCTGGTGTTCCGTTCTGTGCCTCCGGACAGCAAAAAGATGCTCTATCTTTTTGCGGAACAGAGGGATCGCGGACTCATTCAAGTGAATGGGTCTGCAACTCCCATGCACTTGCCCCACGGAAGGTGCCCGTGCATTGCGGACTGCAATTTGCGGTCCACAGCACAGGCACAGGCTTAACCCGTTCGTGTGAACGAGCCCTTATTGTGAGCCAAAACCAGTAGTGAAGCCTACTCAGTCAGGTGTAATGATTTGATTTGCATCTGTTCTGTCTTTTTGACTGTAGAGGGAAGTGTTATAAACGTGCATATATGCAAAGAAAGAGAAAAAAGAGAGAGAGGACAGCGCCTCATGTGTGGTGTTGCTGGAAACAATATTGTATATAAATTTGTAGTTTGCTTACCAGATCCTGTTGTGAGGAAGTCCCAACAGCTATACAGGCTCCTGCTGGTATATATCCCGACCAGCATTCGGGGGCTTGGCTGCAGTCCTGGGTTCCTGCCTGCGCCTAATAAGCGGGTGCTGGAGTTAAATTCAGACGTAAGTTGTGAAAACCAAACAAGCCTCTTTTGCGGGCTCTGGCAAGGATCACATCATTATCTCATACTAGATCAAATAATATGGTAAACGTTTGTTAATAAGTCTATTATCACAGCCTGATAAATGTATTAAAAGAAAAAAGAAAGAAACAAAAACTTTATTATAATCTATTTAAAATAGGGCAAATCCTATATATCACAATGTGACCATCAGGCAACCAGACTTGAAGAGTGCAGATGGGACTTGTGTATAACCCTCTGCACCCATTAAAGTCTGGAATAATTCTTAGCTTGCTAGCAAGGTGCTGCTAAAAATCTGCAAGCAAAGAAAAATGGACCCAGTCCAGTATACTTGTGGACTAAGGTGTGACACAAGTGAACCTCTGTGATCCTTACTGACAGCTGCGGATGCAGTTATTGGCTATCATCTGAGAGAGCTATATACTATAAGCCACACTGACTGTACTAGGCTAATAGAGTCTGGTCTATAGTTCAACCAGTAATCCACACTATGAATGTGATAAAGTAGTCCTTGCGTTTGCTGACCACACATACACAATCCACACGGTTATGTTTGGAAAGGTCTATTTATATCACTAATCATCCAAGATACATGCACCGTACTTATGTGTTCATTTCATGTGGATACAAACATAACCCCCATACACGTCAGTGTTAATAGGCTATCCTCTCATATTGCCACTATCTTGTTGTCAGTATCACCTAACTTAGAGGTAAACTCTTGTGACTCATTCACACCCTGCCTTAAGAACCGTGTCCTAAAGAGATTGACACCGGCTCTATGCTTTTTTATGTGACATGTATTCGCCACGTATCCTCAGGAGCTAGATTAAAGACACCTGTGTAAAGACAAATGCCCCGCACTGTTGTGTGCAATTATTTCAGACTTTAATGGGTGCAGAGGGTTATTCACAAGTCCCATCTACACTCTTTAAGTCTGGTTGCCTGATGGTCACATATTGTGACATATAGGATTTGCCCTATTTTAAATAGATTATAATAAAGTTTAGTTTTTTTTATTTTAATGCGTTCATCAGGCTGCAAGGATCACATCAACATAGGGTGTATGGTTCCAATAGCTTTATTGTCTATATATATGTAGATTGTCTACGCGTTTTAGGGATGGATAACCCACTTCCTCAGGACAGTAATACAAATATATATATATATATGTATTAATGTCCTGAGGAAGGGGGTTATCCACCCCTGAAATGCGTAGACAATCTACATATATATAGACAATAAAGCTATTGGAACCATACACCCTATGTTGATGTGATCCTTGGCAGCAGAGGAGGTTCGTTTGGTTTTCACAACTTACGTCTGATAATCGTGCATATATGTATATATATATGTCTAATATATACATATATGCATATTAGGGCTGCACGATAAATCGAAAAAATAATCGAATCGCGATAATCGCCAAATGCGATATGGCGATTTGGCCGACCCGAAAATGCCACGATTATATATAAAAGGGGCCCCGCGCACATAACTGCCTTTTGCATGTAAAGTGTTTTACTAGTGTGTGTGTGGGTGAAACAATCTCTCTGTACTCACTATGAATGCAATGCACTGCAGCGAGCGGCAGCGAGGTGGCCGGCCGGCGCGTGACTGACGTCACTTAGTAACGCTCCTCCCACTTCCATCTCAGCCAGATCCTACATTAGAGATACCAATGATTTTTTTTTACCAAGATTGAGAACCTACACATTCCTTCAGGTTCCTTACCAGCTTATTTTGATGTGGTAAGCTTATATACGTCTATAGAACATGAATTGGGCATACGGGTCATTCAGGAAAACCTACAGAAGACACAATATAGTACTGATTGTCAACAATTTTTGATTGCTTTGCTGAGGTTTATACTCGCTCGCAATTATTTTTTGTTTCAAGATGATTTCTTTTTGCAATTATGTGGGACTGCGATGGGGTCCAAAGTGGCACCGACCACGACCTCTCGCGAAAGCATGTGTAGCGGCGCATGCGCAGACCGCTCTTCCGGACGCCAAGCAGACTCAACTATGTGTCCACGATTCAACGTGACCTATCCAAAGCTTTTTAAGGTTTTAATCGCTGTGTTATTGATATCCACTGGGCACTTAGTATACATTTTTTGATAATCATGTATTCACATTGATATTACTATTCAGTAGATCACGTTATGCACTTTATTTGATGATGTTCATAATTATTATAGGTACGACCATGGTCACAGATGAATTGTGTTTTTTAAAATTGGTTATATTTTGATGCATTTGCACTTTATTACTTAATTATGGATTTGTGATTTTGTAAATTGTTTGCACTATTTATGTATGCTACAATGCACATGTTACTCAGCTAGTCAAAGGCTCCAATGAGAGAGCTGAAAATTTGCTGCTATATGGGTGAATAAACCATCCACTATTTCATCACTATTTGGAGTGCTGCCTTTTTTCTTCTTTATATATAGATATGCATATATTCCCCTGTAATAATATGCATGTCTATGTATATATGTTTATGCCCCAAGTTGTGTGTGTGTGTGTGTGTGTGTGTGTGTATATATATATATATATAAAAATTGTGTGCCCTCCTATTCACATACATATATACACTCACCTAAAGAATTATTAGGAACACCTTGTAAATTTTAATTTTATTAAATTTTTTGAATAATAAAAGAGAAAAGAAAAACATTTTTTTACAACATTGTAAAATAGGAAAACAAAGGATAAGCAGGTCCACAGGTAAGTGTAGATATAAAGCAAATCTCATTCTGTTAGAATAAAACCTCTAAATAGGTCGATGTCTTATATGAGGGATATCTCAATGAGGCACTTGATAACTTATTTATTAATCTAGTAAATTTGTCTAACAAACCCTGTGACATAAGGTGGAAAATTTGAATAACAAGCATATTCCAAACTGGTTTTGATATCTAAAAACAATATCAGTAGTGTCTCACGCAATTTAATGAGCATTGCTGAGAACCAAAAATAGGATACTCAATAGTGGAGGTACATCTGGACAGTATTTTAAAAAGCGACCTAAATTTAGGTGTTTTCAGATGTCTTCCCACTATATGAGGTTGGTGATGTTAAATGGAGTAAAATACGTAATTGCCTTAAGGTGAAGTATAAAGTTAAATTCAGAGGAAAATAGAGAGCATCTGATGAACTGATTACTTGATACTTATTGTCAAGTCCTCTAATTCCTCCAATGGTGTAGTGGATGACCCTATTACCTGCTAATCCAGGACTATGGGGGGGAGGTAAGGAGGGGGGGGGGAAGGAACGTTAATTGTGGGTGAGGAAGGAAGGGGAGGGGGAAAGAGGACGAACTAAAACAAATAACAGATAAAAAAAACAAAAAAAAAACATGTCACATGAATGATATCTATCTGTTGCAAGAAATCTGAAATAACGGAAACTCCGTCAGTCTAGATATGTGTTGATCTTTTCAGAAGAAATAAAGCTGTTCCATTTGGACCATATTTCCAGATATTTTTTATATTTCCCAATGGAGGACCACTCGAAACTACTTGTCAAGTTGATTTCCAATAACCACTCCTTTATCGTCGGGGTATCAGTACTCATCCAATACCTCGGAATTAATGATTTAAAAGTGGTGATAAGAAATGGGAACAATCTATCCTTCAGGAGGCGATTGTCCTGTTTCACTAGTCCTAGTAGGATCAACTCTCTATCCAGTTTGATATTATAGCCATAGATCTCAGAAATGATTAGGTTAAATTTTTCCCAAAATGGTTTAATTCTTTCACAATATACCCAAATATGAGAGAGGGAGCCCTCCTGACCATCGCATCTCCAACACTTAGTGGGGATATTGCTGTTAATCCTGTTTAAGAGAACTGGTGTTCTATACCACTTTGATAATAGTTTATAGTGGGTTTCTTGTAATCTAACTGATGTGACCTTAGGAATTGATGAGGTTAAAATAATTTCCTTTTCCCTCTCATTAAAAGGTTTACCTAGCTCTTTAGCCCAGCCGTCGAGGTAAGATGGAGGGGCTCCCCCTTCATTGAGAGTCGAGTATATGGTGGATATACAGTGAGGGGAGGGGCATTTCTCCAGGATTAATCTGGTTATACCTTTGAAATTTGACATCTGGTTAATTTTAGTATTTAGAGAGGCTACATGTTTATATAGTAAAGAGTGTTCTTTTTCCGACAAGTTGGGCATTAGATCGGATCTCTTATGTGTCCCAATCCATAAGGTTCTCTCCAATTAAAACCTCTTTCAGGGTGATATCTCGCCCGACTTCCAATTGAGGAATTTACTTCTAATGGACCTAAATTTTTTGGGAAATAAAGTGAGAAATGGTGGGTACCCAGGGTCAGGATAGGTTATCTTGGCTTTTCTTTGTTTGTTCTGCCAGATTTTGATTGTTTGAGTAGTGTATGGGGATTTTTAGATTTTTTTGTATAGGTCATTATTGTATGCAGTCTTCCATGTGACCTGGTTGAGCGGGCAACACGCATAACTCTCCTCCAGGTCTACCCATGGTTTCCTTATTGGTCTAACATTCCATTCTATGACTCTGGATATGTTAGCAGCGTCTCGATATTTTACAAAGTCTGGCAGTCCAAGGCCTCCCTTGTTTTTGGGTTTCGTTAAAATGCTATAGGCAGATCTATGTTGGCCCTTTTTCCAAATAAATGCTAGGATAGCTCTTTTTAGGGTAAGGAAATAATTTTTAGGGATGTTCATAGGGACACCTTGTAGCAAATATAATATTTTTGGGAGAGAGATCATCTTAACTATATTGACCCTGCCAATCCAGGAAATGTAGTAGTCGTTCCATTCTGCTAAGTCTTTTTTAATGCTGGCTAAGAGGGGTGGAAAATTCAAATCAAAGATCTCGTTCTGGGACGCAGCAACATTGATCCCCAAATATTTAAAATGGGAGGTGGACGGGTTCAGTCGGCTAATGGTCTTTATTTTATCCCATGTTTGTTTATCGATGTTGACATTGAATACTGTAGTTTGTTTAAATTAATTTTGAAGTATGAGAGTTTCCCATAAATATCCAGTTCTGATAGTATGTTAGGAATCGGCGTTAAGGGGTCAGTGACATAAAAAAGAATATCGTCCGCAAAGGCAGCTATTTTGTGCTGCATGCTAGGGGTTTTTAAGCCAGAAATATTTTTATTTTGTCTAATTTTAGCTAAAAGGGGTTCTAATGAGAGAATAAACAGAAGTGGTGAAAGGGGGCATCCCTGTCTAGTACTATTTTGTATTGTAAATGAACTGGACCTTGTGCCGTTGACGCTTACTGAAGCCGAAGGTTTAGAGTAAATGGCTCTGATCTTACTTATAAAAATCTCCGGGAGCCCAAACCTAGTCAGAGAAGCCAAGAGAAAATTCCAGTTAAGGCGATCAAACGCTTTTTCCGCGTCGGTTGAGATCAATGCCAATGGAATAGAATTATTCTTGCTAAAATCCATAGCCAGGAGTGTTTTTAGGATGTTATCTTTGGCTTCTCTTCCTGTTGTGAAACCCACCTGGTCGTAATTAATGATGTCAGGGATGACTTTTTTGAGTCTATTTGCGAGGGCTTTCGTGAAGATCTTCAGATCGTTATTGAGGAGGGAGATGGGCCTATAATTTTGACAGAGAGAGATGGGTCTTTCTCTTCCTTCGGGATTACGGTAATATTTGCAGTGAGCGATTCAGGCCTGAAGCCCAGATCCTGTCCAATACAGTTGAAATATTTAGTTAGGTGCGGTGATAGGATTGATTTAAACTGTTTATAATAGGCGATACTAAATCCATCTGGACCTGGACTTTTACCATTAGGGGTGGAGCTAATAATTTCCTCGATCTCCTCTTGGTCCAGGGGTTCCGAAAGAATTGCTTTTTGAGCTTCATCAAGGATGGGAAGTTTTATTTTGTCGAGGTAGTCTTTGATCTCATGGGAGGATGGGATTATGGAATTCGGCTCTGAGTCTATGTTATATAGTTTTTTGTAGTAGGCGCAGAATGTCTCAGCAATATTTTTGGGGATGTATTCCAGATCACCTTTATCATTCCTGATTTTGTGAACGGAAGTTTTGTTTCTCTGTTTCTGGAATACTCTAGCAAGGTCTCTACCGCATTTATTGGCACTTAAAAAGTGTCTGTATTTGTTATAATAGAGATACCTTTCCGAGGTATGATTAATCGTTCCTCTCAGGTCATTCCTTAGCATAATCAGTTCCTTTTCCTTCTCCCTGGAACAGGAAACTTTGTGATCTTTCTCTAGAATTCTTATTTTGGCCATGATCTCATCCACTTTCATGTTCCTTTCCCTTTTTTTTCCTGGCCCCTAGTTGCATAAGATGTCCCCTAATGACCGCCTTGTGTGCTTCCCATACTGTAGCCCGACTGACTTCTGTAGGTGTGTTTTCCTCAAAAAATAATTTAATTTGTGAAGCTATAAAGTTCTGGTCCGCCTCTAATTTTAAAAGGGAATCGTTAAGCATCCAGGTTGGACCTATGTTGGATGTTGAGGTTATATTAATTGTAGCAAGGAGAGGAGAATGATCTGAGTAGGAAAATGTGTCGTACAAAGTTTTCCTAATTTTATCTAAAGAGTTCTGACTAACGTAAAGGTGGTCTATTCTAGAGTACTGATTAAGAGTTGAGGAAAAATGCGAGTAATCCCTTTCACCTGGATGTTCAAATCTCCATATGTCTATAAGTTGTCTCTCGTGGAGAATAGTTTTGATCGCTTTGAGTCGTTTATAGGGCAGTGACGTCTTTCCTCTTGATGTATCAATAGAGGGTTCTAAGGAAATATTAAAATCTCCTCCAACTATTAGTATACCCTCTTGGAATCTGTCCACAATGTCAAATACATGTTTCAGGAACCTCCCTTGATTTCTATTAGGTGCATATAGGTTCACAATTGTATGAAGTATTCCATTGATATGGCCTTTAAGCAAAATGTATCTCCCATCCTCATCTATAATTTTGTCTATTTCAGTGAAATTAATGTTCTTGTGAATCAGGGTTGCTACGCCCTTCCTCTTTCTAAGGGGGGTGTTCGAATTATACCACCTTGTGTATACTCCTTTTTTGGTGCACGGGGTGTAGGATTTTTTAAAATGAGTCTCCTGTAAGAGAGCAATTCCTACCTTTTCCTTTTTAAGGTAACCCAGGATCTGGTTTCTTTTTTTTGGAACATTTAGCCCGTTGACATTATATGTTGCTATTATCAGGTCTTGCATGTTGAGATTGTAGGGGAGAGAAATCGATTATGCATGTGACATTCAAATAATGAGGTAACTAAAAAGAATAAACATATAGAACCAGAGTAACACAATGGAAATTGGGTGCTGTACATCTCGTATGGAACGAGCCTGGAGTACAGCCCTAGAATCGTACAAACTAAGTCGCCAGCAACTCTTGAGCCAGCCCTTAAGGCTCAGTGGATGCTGGGTTAACACTTGACTAAAGGAGAGGGAAAGTTCCTGGGGGGGAAGGACCGTTCCCTCTATTGTTGGTTGGCCTTCGTCTCCGCCACGACACAAGGACGTTGACTGGAGGACCAATGACCCCCAACAAAATTTAAGTGAAGGAGAGAGGACTGGAAAGTCCCCGACGTCTTAAGTTGGTAGCTATGTCATGAACAGTATAAGAATAAGATGGTCTGGCAAATTTCAATGAACATAAGGGGATCAAACTTAAATCTTGATACCATTCAAGGATCTTTCAATCAAATATACATCGTATCCCCAAACCGTAAAACATAGAAGTATGCATTTATGAAAAAGTAAACATTCAACCATCACCCTCCGTCGGTCTCTGGCTTTTTGCAGGAGTCTTGGGGTATCCTTTTTCTAGTGATCTGTGTCTCTTTGGCTGGGTGGGAGTCACGGTGTTCCATTGTTCCACCTTCGGCAGAGTGGGGAATGCAAGCTCTTCCTCATTTAGTATTGTCCAGTCATTGATTTGTAGGTCTGTCAGATCCAGTTTATGAAGCACCGGGGACAGGTCATCCGGTGTCCTGACTGTGTATGATCTTCCTTGAATCGTGGTGAGCAAACCCACAGGAAACAACCATCTATACTTGATGTTCCTATCTCGTAGTTCTCTTGTCAGAGGAAGGAGTCTACTTCTGAACTGAAGCGTGAATCTTGAGATGTCTTGGTATAGGGTTATTTCACAATCTTCCCACTCAATCCTTTTTGCAGCCCTGGCCCTTTGGATAATGCTTTCCTTTGTCCTGAAGCTCTGCAGGTAGCATAATATATCTCTTGGCAAGTCTGTTTTTAAATGCTTTGGTCTATAAACTCTGTGGGCTCTCTCTATGAATAGATCCGTTTTGTCGTCCTGTTGTAAGAGCTCATTAAAAAGTTGCGTAAGGACGGAATGGATGTCTTTATCTTGGACTGTCTCCGGGAGGCCTTTAATTCTAATGTTATTCCTGCGTGACCTATTTTCCAGATCGTCTAGGTGGATACGCATGTTGTATAGCTCTCTCTTTTGATTGAGTATGGACCTTTCAGAAGTGTCTGCATGGTTAATCAGCTTTGAAGTCGTTTCCTCTATGGCCGTTGTTCTGGTGTAGATCTGGCGAATGTCGGCCTTTATTTCAGTGAGTTCTTCTTTGATAGAGGAAGAGAAGTCCTTTAGAAGCTCTTTGAAAAAGTCCTTGGAGGGAAGGGCTTTGATGTAGTTTTTCACCTCCGTTAGGGAGCTTGGATTACTGTCGTCTTCACTCTCTGAACCACTTGAATTGGTTTCTGTAATCTTGCTGTTTAGCTGTTTAGAGGCCTCTGAGGATTTCTTGAAGTGTTTTGAGGCCTTAGGGGTAGCTTCGGCTGGGGTTTATTTTTGCCCATCTTGTTTGCTGTAAGACGCCGGGAACATGTAAATGATGGATTATTTAACTCATAGCTCTATTCTGAGGAGAATAATGTACAGGTATTTAATTTGTCTTCACTTTAACTGCCTTGACCGGTAGCCATGGCCGTATGCATTGTCAGTGACATAAACTTCAATTATCTTGTAAAAAAAACAACAACAACCCTTTAGTGGAAAGGCGATCTTTAATCTGCTTATCAGCAGCTCTTTTATCTGCAGATTTTCACCTTTGTATAGGGCAGTCTAAATGTCGTGTCACTATTTGTCAGCTAAAGTCCCTGCTGAAGTGATTCACATTGGTTGTAATCAGCAAATCGATGTGGATCGGCTGTGCCTGTGCTGCAATCTGCTATTGATTTATAATGTCTGGCTGTCTTATCGCAGTTTGTAGTCAAACAATGAGCTCTCTTTTATAGGTGTTCTATTTCTTTATGAGATGGGCTCCGGGACAAAAACCAGCCCCACTAAGGTGCCCTTTATCACTTGTGGAGCTCCCTCTGTAGCGCACGCTTCAGCACCTCTCAGGTGCCGGGAGAGGCTGGAGGCTGCACAGTGTTCCTAGCCGTTGGAGCTACGGCCGGAACTACTTTCGCCCGAGTCAGCCGCGGCCCAGCTCCGGTGAAGTTCTGCACTAACCTTGGTAGCGTTGGCTCGGACCACCGGTATCAGTGACGGCCGTTCTACCTCTGTCCTCTTCAGGGTGCCGATTCTTGTATATCCGCAGGAGCCGGACTATTTCCTCTCGGTCGGCTCTGTATCACCGCCGGGTGCGCTGAATCCAGTGTCTGTAGATCGCTGGCTGGGCTTTTTAACGCTGCTGTCAGTCTTTGCAATAAATGTTCGGCTCGAAGGAGCCCTGTGTCTTGCTTGGGGAAGGGTTGCTCTTTTCCACTCGGCCTCCGCTTCTCGTTGGGCGCGCAGATTCCGGCGCCTGCAGGGGCACAGGCCCCGCGTCTGGGATCCGAAGTGTGGTCCTTTATAAGGCACAGAAAGGGCTAATAAGGCAGCTGGGTCTTCTCCCCTTCTTGTCAGAGCCTTCAGAGCCACTTAATTTAGGAATTAATATCTATTAGATGATATAATTAAACTGAAAGAGCAGGAGCTCACTCCACATGCGACCTTCCTGCTCCACAGCTGGCTCCGCCCCCTAATTATTATTATCTTATTTTTTTTTCTTTGAAAATTTTCTTTTTATTGAGAAAACGGCAAAAAAGACATACTACATCATCATGCAGTAACATAGACAAAATGATGATCAATAGCGTACATCGTTTAGAACATACATATCAGACTGTGAACATGGGCTTGACCAGAGTTCCGTGCTAAGATAACAGGACAGCAAAGATACCCATTGTGCAGATACAGATAATATAACCACATCACATAGTGCTAATACAATATGGCAGTAAATTATGTGCCCTTACAATGTACACCCATCTTGTAGCATGTCTAGTGAACATAATATCACAAAGAGTAGAGGAACAGGAGGGAGGGAAAATCAAGGAGGGAGGGTAAGGAATGGGTGAGGGGGGAGGGAAGGATAAAAGGGGAAAATTGAAAACAACAGTCCATCCATGACACTTGTACATATGTAGCACATCAGTTAAATAAAGTGAAAAATGAAGTTTAATCATATAAGCAGGTACTATGCCACAATGGCTCTGACATGTTCTAGACTACCTAACCATAATGCGTGAGTACTACACCTCTTAGTGGGCTTCTGAATTATCACTTCTAGGAGACCCAGATGCCTCGTCTCTAAATAAGAGCCATGGTGTCCACAGCTTGACATGTTTATTGTGGTTCCTGTCCTCCCAACTCGCAAGCTCCTCCATACGGCAGATATGATCTACTTTTTTCAGCCATGCCTCCACAGAGGGGGGTTCCGTGCACAGTCAGAGCTGCGGGAATTATTAGGAACACCTGTTCTGTTTCTCATTAATGTGATTATCTAGTCAACCAATCACATGGCAGTTGCTTCAATGCATGTAGGGTTGTGGTCCTGGTCAAGACAATCTCCTGAACTCCAAACTGAATGTCAGAATGGGAAAGAAAGGTGATTTAAGCAATTTTGAGCGTGGCATCGTTGTTGGTGCCAGACAAGCCGTTCTAAGTATTTCACAATCTGCTCAGTTACCGGGATTTTCACGCACAACCATTTCTAGGGTCTACAACGAATGGTGTGAAGAGGGAAAAACATCCAATATGTGGCAGTCCTGTGGGCAAAAATGCCTTGTTGATGCTAGAGGTCAGAGGAGAATGGGCCGACTGATTCAAGCTGATAGAAGAGCAACGTTGACTGAAATAACCACAACCTTGAGGCAACAGCAGAAGACCCCACCGGGTACCACTCATCTCCACTACAAATAGGAAAAAGAGGCTACAATTTGCACAAGCTCACCAAAATTGGACTGTTGAATACTGGAAAAATGTTGTCTGGTCTGATGAGTCTCGATTTCTGTTGAAACATTCAAATGGTAGAGTCTGAATTTGGCGTAAACAGAATGAGAACATGTATCCATCATGCCTTGTTACCACTGTGCAGGCTGGTGGTGGTGGTGGTGTAATGGTGTGGGGGATGTTTTCTGGGCACACTTTAGGCCCCTTAGTGCCAATTGGCCATCATTTAAATGCCACAGGCTACCTGAGCATTGTTTCTGACCATGTCCATCCCTTCATGACCACCATGTACCCATCCTCTGATGGCTACTTCCAGCAGGATAATGCACCATGTCACAAAGCTAGAATCATTTCAAATTGGTTTTCTTGAACATGACAATGAGTTCACTGTACTAAAATGGCCCCCACAGTCACCAGATCTCAACCCAATAGAGCATCTTTGGGATGTGGTGAAACAGGAGCTTCGTGCCCTGGATGTGCATCCCTCAAATCTCCATCAACTGCAAGATGCTATCCTATCAATATGGGCCAACATTTCTAAAGAGATGCTTTGCATTACAAAGACAGGGGAACAAAGGGCTCCCCTGCCTTTGTATGCCGCGGACATCCTGCACTGTAATTACAGCGCCGGAGATTTGCAATCACTTCAAAAGGCAGGAGGATCAAACCATCCCCCCACCTGGAAGCGTGCACCAGGATGCGCGGGCTGGTGCGGTGACGTCATATCAACGCGCCAGCCCACGTGGACTTGCCGGGAACGATCGCCGCCGGATTTAAATAGTCTGGTGGCTCTGCACTCTGCAGTTGAGCCGAGCAGCCCACAAGAGCGAATCATCCCCTGCAAGATCAGCACCAGCGAGAATCAACCCCAGGACGACGAGCATTAACGCCTGGAGGACGAGCAATTAACCCCTGGATGGCTGAGCACTCTATACCACCAACGCATTATCCCCTGCTTTACCAATATCTGCATCATTTCAAACTCCAAATTGTATGAGGGAAGAATGGAAAGCGGTTGAGTATTTGAGAGATGACCCTGTAATAGTTATCAAACCCTCAGTCAAAGGAGATAATACCGTGGTTATGAATCGGCCGGACTATCAAGCAATGCGTGCTCTGAAGGATAGAGATAACTATTAGTAATGAGTGAGCATGCTCGGCCACATACTTGTATGGCTCAAGCATCACTATACTTGGCACATGGCAGAACTCGGCCAAGTACCACATGTGCTCGAGTGCAATGCTTGAATCTCCTTCCCGCATGTTTTGTGGCTGCTAAGCAGCCAATAAACGTGCAGGTAAGTACTACCATCACTGTAATGTCAGTAGCCATGTTGGCTACTGGCATTACAGTGATTGGCTTGCCGAAACGCGTCATCGGGTGCTACATAGCACCCGCTGACGCTGGTTCGGCTCATTGCGAGTATTTTATTCAATTGAATAATGTTTCAAAGACCCAAAGGTCCTTTTAAGGACTATTGTGTGTGGTTGGCAGCAATTTATTTTAGCAAAGTAGTACTCCAATATTCTTTTACATACTTGAAAAATAGTGATTATTTTTCAATATAGAGGGCGTCTGCAGTGACTTGTGACATCTGTGCAATACCTTCTGTGTGTCAGGGGCAGAGATAGGAAGAATATTAGTCAAAACAATAGTTTTTTCCCCATAATCTATCCACATTTTTGCTGTCAACGGTGCAATCCATGAATTGTGTGATCTGCGCTTCAATACATTGTCTGGTTGTCAGGCCTAGATATAGAGAAAAAAAAAATACTGAAAAAAAAAGTCTCCCATGATCTATCCACATTTTTGCTGTCAACAGTGTAATCCTTAAATTGTGTGATCTGCGCTTCAATACATTGTGTGATTGTCAGGGCCAGATATAGGGAGAAAAAATTAGAATACAGAAAACACAATTTTTTTCCCATAATCTATCCACATTTTTGCTGTCAACAGTGTAATCCGTGAATTGTGTGATCTGCGCTTTAATACATTGTGTGGTTGTCAGGGCCAGATATAGTGAAAAATATAAATATAAACTAAATCAGAAAACAGTGTCTGTACCGCTGAGTCCAATGATCTAGGCATGAAATAGTGTCCATATTCTGTGTGTTTCTGTGACATATACTGTCCTGCATAACAAACCTGTTTCTTTAGGGCAAATTCCAAAAATCTGGGCCTAATCTAGTGTCCATATTCTGTGTGTTTCTGTGACATATACTGTCCTGCATCAGAAAACTGTGTGTTTAGCGGACTGTAAAACAATCTGCGCCACATCTAGTTACCAAGCCGTTAAAATGAAGAAGACGAGCACTAAGGGACGGCGAAGTGGGCGTGATGCGGATGGTGCACGCAGAGGCAGTGGCCCTGGTAGCAATGAAACTGTGCCTGCTTCCAGTGAACCGGTAAAAAAACAAAAAAACATCCACCGTACCTAGCTTCATGTCCAACTTAGCTGGGCGGCGCAGGACAACATTGTCCAAGTTGGACCCGTGCGAACAGTTGGTCAGTTGGATTGCTGAAGATAATGCTTCCAGTTGGTTAAGCACCACCCTCTCTTCCATCAAGTCCAGTTTCTGCAGCCAAGAGTCTGGTCAACCGAATCCTCTCTCTGATCATCCTTCCTCCCACCATGGAGAGGCTTGCCAAACGAGTGATCCCGCACTCGGATATTCCGAGGAGCTCTACTATTACATTTGGCCCTTGTGTGAGATTGTGAATATGCTCTGCCTGTATAAGGTTTACGTTTAAAGGGGTATTCCCATCTTGCTTTTTCAATCTTACCAGCAGTAGATGTCCTGTTAACTTCCTGGTTTGGCTCAGGCAGTTGAGTGAAGGCCGGCCACGCCTCCTCATGACTCACCCTGAGAGCTCAGTCCTTGCCTGCTCGTTCATGTGGATGAGTTATCAGTCTGGCAGCCTGCAGAGTATGTAAAGCCCACCCCCCTGCTGGGGAATCACTCTCACTAGTGAACTAATGTAGTAACTTGTGGCTGTCCTGCATTCTAATACACTTTTACAAATAAAACCTGTGTTACAAACCCATTCTGTGCATCAAAAACAATAAATCACTACAGCCCAAATGCATGTTAGCTAGTAGCCATATGATCTGTGCTAAATATAGATAGATATATTCACTGACTTATAACCCAGCTTTCCCGATGTCCGATACAATCACAAACTTATTACCCAACTTTCCCGGTGTACAATATTATTACAGACTTATTACCCAGCTTTCCCGGTCTCAGATATTATCACAGACTTATTACCCAGCTTTCCCGGTATCAGATATTATTACAGACTTATTACCCAGCTTTCCCGGTGTCTGATATTATCACAGACTTATTACCCAGCTTTCCTGGTATCAGATATTATCACTGACTTATTACCCAGCTTTCCCGGTGTCTGATATTATCACCGACTTATTACCCAGCTTTCCCGGTGTCTGATATTATCACTTACTTATTACCCAGCTTTCCCGATGTCCGATATTATCACTGACTTATTACCCAGCTTTCCCAGTCTCAGATATTATCGGCATCTGTGGATGGCACTTATGGGGGGTGCATCTGTGGATGGCACTTATGGGGGGTGCATCTGTGGATGGCACTTATGGGGGGGGGCATCTGTGGATGGCACTTATGGGGGGCATCTGTGGATGGCACTTATGGGCTGGGGGGCATCTGTGGATGGCACTTATGGGGTGGGGGGCATCTGTGGATTGCCGCCTGGACTCCTTTTGGGCACCAGAGAGCACAGCGTCCTCGGTTGCTATGACGCCGTGCGCTCCCTCCTGCTGCCGGAAAACAGTAATACACTGCTATGATCTATAAGAGTGTATCACTGTATTCCGGCGGCAGGAGGGAGCGCACGGCGTCATAGCAACCGAGGACGCCGTGTGCTCCGGCGCCCAGAAGGAGTCGGCCCGGAACTAATAGGGGAACATCAATCACTAAACTCTGCCACTGTGGTCTTCCAGGGCCCTCCTTCCTCCTCTAGCATCTGCAGGACAGCAGCGTGGCAGGCAGACCGTTTCTCTCCCTGGCACTATCTCCAGCATGCAGGGTCAGACACGGCTGTTGTGATCTCTTTGGGCATGCGCGGCCTCAGCCAGCATGCGCGTTCTTGAGCGGCCGGTTGGGGAGAAGGTAGGAGATTGTGCGCAGGCGCGGCCCATACAAGCCCTACAAGTATGTGGCCGTAACCAGGGGATACAGGTAGACAACACAGGTGCAGATGAAGGGATTTTTCAGGAGAATGGTGCAAGTTAGGAAATAGAAGTCATTTAGAAGAATATTCAAGGACACTTGGGGAAACTGATTAACAGCAATTAATAAGATGAGAATACCCCTTTAACGTGTACTTAAACTTTCATTTGGCATTCCGGGCACTAGAGGCCACTGTTTTGCAGCTACAACCAGCACACTCTGGGATTTGCATATGTAAAGTAGGTGATGACTCATGCTGCTGCTTGTGAGTGAACCAGGAAGTGTTGATCTAACATGGTGGAAGGATTGTGCTGTAAGGGACTGAATCCGATTCCATCCTGGCTTGCAGATGTCCGGCAGTGTATGGACACTCAAAGGAAGGAGAGTATCTGTCGTCTCCTTACTGCATCCAGCTCTTTGAAAGAGAGCTTGTCCCAGGAAGACCAGTTTTAGCGTGTGGACAGAAAGCCTCATCATCAAGCAAGGCTGCACGGTTGCTGAGAGCTTGGTGGCCATCCCGGGTAAGCGGCATCCTAGGGCCCAGAACGGACAAAGGTCAGTACACCTGTTTACTCCATGCTTTACACTAGTGGCGCCTGAACAACAGAGACTAAGCCTAGGCCTGAAACTAGATAGCTAGTTAGGGTTGTGTTATTGCCAGGTTGTTCGGGACTGTTCTGCGGCGCAGTATTGACGTTGCAGGTTCTGCTGTGTCCGCCATCGGATAGGTCATTCATCTGTAGCGGCACAGCACGACTTGCAGGCTCTGCTGTGTCCGCCATCGGCTAGGCCTGTCCAGTGGGCAGGGACATTGACTGTGGGTCCAGGATATAGCGTTTTCTATGCGTATTTATATTGTTTTGGTTATGCCTGTGTTAGTACTTTTTGCCTAAGTAAAGTTTCTGTTCTTGCATATTAAGCTGGTGCCAGTGTCACTTTCCTTGTCTGTGACTTTGCTGTATCCTGGGGAGCCCACCCCGGTACACGGCTTACAACTTGGCGTAGTCGGCAGGATACAGCGACCGTTATGGAAGGGAACGCAGAGGGAGATCGTCCCCCGACGCCAGTAGTGCCGGATCAGGACCCAGCCCAGGGTGCACAGGCGCAAGTCCAGCTTGACCCCAACAATATGGCTACCCCAGTAGGATAATTATGAAAGTCCAGCAGTAAGGATACAGAATAAGGGTAATAGTAAAGAAATCAAAAAGTCCAGCAGTGATACCCTGTTCAATGATTAGATAACTCAATTTAATGAGAATAAACTAACTTATACATAGTCATTAGGGTGGGCCATGACACAGTAAGACACACTACGTGAGTGGTGGGGAGATTGTCCCTGCCACTGCTGCCCTACTCTGGTCCTCTGCCCATTTTTTTTTACCCCAGTAGGATACATCCCTGTAGGGGCACTGCTGCGTCATCTGCCAAAGTATGACGGTAACAACATGACATTGCAGGACTGTACTGAAAGGGTGCGAAGTGCGGTTAAAATGTGTAACCTGCCCCCCAAACTGTGGGCTGAGGTTGCGTTGGGAGCCCTAGAGGGTGACGTCAGGCGGACAGTGATTGTAAGGCCTGACTCCGAGAGAGATACCCTAGAGAAGATATTCTCCCTGCTAGAAAGAGCCCAAGGAGGGCGGGCCAAAGTGGTACAGTTACGGAGTCACTTTTTTAACCGTCCCCAGCGAGAGGGTGAGACCCGGATGCAATATTCCAATGCTCTACAGGAGACACTGAATGAGATACAATGATGAGACCCTGAGGCTATGGGTGCCTTCCGGGAGGTGGACCGGCTCCTACGAGATCAGTTCATAGTGGGGCTCTCCAATAAATTCTTACAAGTTAAATGACAAGAGATGACCCTAACAATGGCCGATATAACATTCTACAGTGCCTACTTAGCCGCCTTAGAGAGAGAGGAAGAGCCCATACCTGTGGCAGCAAGAGTGGTGAATAGCACGCATGTTACAAGTCCCCGCACCTTGTGCCACTCCACCCAGAACAACCCCGGTGAGGGAGCCGGTCACAAGAGGGCCCCTCTTTTGGGCTTGCCGAAAGTACGGCCATATGGACAGAGCGTGCCCAGAACAGGTAGCGTCTGAGCCGACGTTAAACTTCCGACTGCTGCAGTAGCTGGGTGTCCTGCGGCGGTGCACCAAAAGTTAAGCCCTCTGCGTGAAGAACGTGACTTGTATGCCAGCAGCCCCATATTAGAAGCCAAGTTGGAAAGCCAAAAGGTCTGCTGCCTAGTTGATACAGGGTCAGAGTGTACCCTAATGCCTCTGTAGTTCTTCGAGAGGCACTTCAGGCATATGATGGAGCCCGAGGACGGGTGTGTCATCAGGCTGCCAGCTGTCGATAATAGAGAGATGGATGTCTGAGGTATAGTCTGGATGCGGGTCCGACTGTTTGGGCAAGATAGCAAGAAAGGGGTCGTGCTGGTGGACAATTCGTCCCGGAAAGGAATGGACGTGACCCTGGGCATGAATATACTGAGAGACCTAGACCATCAACTTTATGCCAAGGAAGGGCTGAAGTACTGGCAACGGGCCCCCGCACACCGGCCTACCCAGAAGGTCTTACAACAGATGGTGAGGAGCTGTAGCCTGCAAAAGAGTAACCGGTCCAGTCGGGCCATTGGAGATGTGAGGGTGCTCCGGAGGACCCCGCTGAAGATCCCACCTCGACAAGAGCGAATATTGATGCTGCCAGTGGGGGCTGGACGACGATTGAATGGACTGGAGGTCCTAATTGAACCTGCTTATCAAGAAGAAACACAGATTCGCCCACTGGTAGCCCAGGCCCTCGCCATTGTGAAGGACGGATGTGTGCCTATACGCTGCTGTAATGTTGAGGACTGCGAGTTAACCGTCCCTGCAAACACCCTGCTGAACAAAGTTTATGTGTCAGAAGGGGGTATCGCTCGACAAAGGGGCTTCACGCTGCAGCCGGATAGGAGATCAGCCTGGACCTATGCTGTGGAAATCCATTCAAGGGAAACCCTGACAGCGGAGTGGAACGGTCGAGTGATCATGGCCCGTATGGGAGTGGACTGCAGAATCCTGACCCCGGGGGAACAAAAGCTGCTGGAAGACACCTTCTGCGAATTTCAGGAGGCCTTTTCAAGACATGATGAGGACTTTGGGTTTTGATGAGGACTTTGGGTTTGCTACTGCCATCGAACATGAAATCCCAACTGGCGATACTGCGCCGATCAGGGAACGCTACCGGCAGATCCCACCTAAGATGTATCAGGAGGTGAAAGATATGGTGGCCAGCATGTTGGAGAACCAGGTGATCCAGGAGAGTCAAAGTCCGTGGGCTACTCCGGTAGTCTTGGTGCGGAAGAAAGACGGGAGTCTCCGGTTCTGAGTGGATTATCAGAAGCTGAATGCTCAGACAGTCCGGGATGCCTACCCCCTTCCGCAGATTGAGGAGTCATTATCAGCCCTTGATCCAAGCAAAGTTCTTTTCAACTCTTGACCTGACTAGTGGGTACTGGCAGCTGCCGGTGGCCAAGAAGGACAAAGCCAAGACGGCCTTCATTCTACCTATGGGACTCTAAGAGTTCAAACGGATGCCCTTCGGCCTCTCCAATACTCTGGGGACATTCCAGCGATTGATGGAACACTGTCTGGAGGACCTCAACTTCAAATCAGTATTGATATACCTGGATGACATAGTAGTGTTCGGGGCTTCCTTTGAAGATCACCTCCAGAAGCTGCGACAAGTCTTGGGATGGCTACGAGACCATGGGTTCAAGATCAAGCCAAAAAAATGCCAGCTGTTCCGACAGCAGATAGAGTACTTAGGACATGTGGTCACCCAGGAGGGGGTAAAACTGGCCCACAGCAAGGTGGAGGACGTTCAGAAGTGGCCCCGGCCAAGTATGATACGGGAGGTATGGGCGTTCGTGTGACTGGCCGGTTACTACAGGAGGTTTATACCCAAATTCGCTAATCTGGTGGGCCCGTTAAATGAGTTGCTAAGAGGCATGGCTGGGGGCCCGAAGAAACGCCCCGTCAACTGGGGGCCCCGGCAACAAGAGGTTTTTGAAGCGGTGAAAGAGGAGCTGACCGATGCCCCGATCCTGGCTTACGTGCGGTTTGATACCCCTTTCCTGCTGTATACTGATGGAAGCCTACATGGTCTGGGGGCCGTATTGTCCCAAGTCCAGGATGGACGGAGAGAGTTATCGCCTATGGGAGCCGGTCCCTAAGAGAGTCAGAACGCAACCCTGATAACTATAGCTCCTTTAAACTGTAACTACTGGCACCGGTGTGGGCCATGACCGAAAAGTTTGCAGAATACCTGACTGGTGCAGAATTGATTGTGATGACGGACAACAACCCATTGGCACACCTAGAGAATGCCAAGCTTGGTGCACTCGAGCAAAGATGGTTGGCCCGCCTCTCTAAGTACCAATACCACATCAAATTCCGGTCCAGTAGGGAGAACGGCAATGCCGATGCACTCTCTCGAGTTCCAGTAGGACAGTCGACAGTCGAGAGCCGATGAGGAGTTAGAGGATACTGAAATTCCTGACCTTGGTTGCTTACCTCTGTTCCCGGATGTGGCACATTCAAGTGGAGTAGTGTCTGGAATGATGCTGGTGCTGGGGAAAACGTTGACTGGGAGAGAGTCCAGGATAGCTGCTGGGATTTGTGGAAAGTGAAAGAATGGGTTTGGAGCAAGATCTGGCCTCGGCCAGAGGGTCAGAAGTTGTTAAGGCAGTGGGACAAGCTGACAATTACCCAGGGCCTCCTGTGCCGGATGATATACTTACAGTCAGAGCTGCAGTACAGGCAACAGATTGTCATTCCCATGTCGTTGGGACCGGAGGTCGCCAGGGAAGCTCATGAAAAGGGAGCTCATTTTGGGAGCGACAAAACGTTCAAGTGGCTCCAACGGCTGGTATACTGTCCAGATCTGGCCGACATGGTGGCCACGGCATGTCTTAAATGTCGATCCTGTGGGTTGAATAAGAGTACTGAGCAGCGGGCTCCTGTGCAGACCATCCGCACCTCAGCGCCCCTAGAACTTCTGATGATCGATTATGTACAGATTGGATATTCTAACTCGGGACACTTGTACTGTCTAGTCATGACAGATCACTTTACCAAGTGTGCGGTGGCTGTGCCAACCAGAGACCAAACCGCAGAGTCAGCCGCCGAAGCTGTCTGTAAACATTTTACACTCCCGAACCACTCCATATCACGGGGTGTGCGAATGCTTCAATCGCACCTTGCTTCAGATGCTGCGGACTCTGGAAGACAGTCAGAAAGCCCAGTGGCCCGCGTACCTACCCGAGTTGATGTCGGCCTATAACAACAGAGTACACAGTACCACCGGATACTCTCCACATATGCTCATGTTTGGACGAGCCGGACGGGAGATTGAAGATCTCCACATGCCTAACCCGATGGAGCCCCCACCGAGAAGTACCACCGCATGGGTGCAGGAGCACCGGCGCCGACTGAGAGCGGGACAACAAGGTTGTGGGGGAGCGCCTGGGACAGGTGGTACACCCTAACCCAAGACCAGTGCAGAAATATGGGTATGTCCAGGGTGGATGGACGGTGGGAGGCAGTTCCATACATGGTGAAGAGAAGAGTAGTCCCCGCTATTCCGGTCTATGAGGTAGAGCCAGTAGGGACAGGGGGGCCCTCACGGAACTTACACCGTAATATGTTGAGACATTGCAATTTTGATGAACCGGTGTGCGCAGAAGGGGTGCCTCCTCATGCTTAGGGTATGGAGGAAAGTCCCTCAGATGAGGAAGAGGAGGAATGGTGGGTCGTCCCTGCCCAAGTGTCCACAGAGGTTCCGGCCGTGGCAGGTTTGCCACCCAGATGCAATGCTGAGCAATCAACAGCTCCTCTCTTGTCAAATATGCCTGATGTCCCCAGTGTTTCTAAAACCCCAAATATGAGAAGGTCAGCGAGGCCCAATGCTGGTGTGCCTCCACAGTGCTATGCCCAGGATGAGTTTGTATGGGGAGAGTTGCTAAGGACGACAACGTCTAGTGGTCTGGCATATGTTTATCGTGTACATATAGCTTGCATATAGCTTGCTGCTTTTCCAAGGCTGCTAAACCAAGTGCTCATTTACAAGTGCAATGGAGATATTCAGGAGACTAACTTAGTCTAACTCAGAGTTTTTCCACTGTAGCAGAACTTCCATGGTGTTTCTGGTGGATACTCAGACACTGTGTTTCAAAAGAGCAGAACTTCAGTAGTGTTTGTAAGGAATTTGTTAGACACAGTATCACTATTGTCTGATTGCAAATGAGCAAAGGTGAGTAAGGTGTTAATTTGCTGTTGGGGAGGAGCCTTTGTGGGAGTGTGTGTATATATAGCAACATAGTATTAGCTTGCTAATTATAGCTTGCTGCTTTTCCAAGGCTGCTAAACCAAGTGCTGAATTACAAGTGCATTGGAGATATTCAGGAGATACTCAGGAGGTAATCTGGAGGTGGATACAATCTACAATTGTTTGTTTAAAATCTTTCCCCTCTTTACAATGGGAGACCTGGTTCTGTGCAGGAATTGTTGTGCTTTTATTTCAGGTTCCACTTTTCAGAGGTTTGGATACTGTCTGGTCTGTAGACAGCTCTCCATAATGCAGCAGGAAATTACCTGTTTGAAATATGAGATTTGTAAATTAACCATTAAACAAACTCAGGCTGAGAACATTGCAATGCCACTGCCACAGAGGCCCTTTAGAAATGGAAGATGCGTGGTTCTGGTAGACTGAGAGTTGTGGATAAAAGACATGTCCCACAGTCTGTGGCTCTCCATAATTCATTTGGAGCACTTTCAGAGTGCAAGAGCAACATGGAGGATGGCTCAAGCACAGTGGGTGAGAAACAATCATCTCCCATGCCTAAAGTATGCAAGACTGCAGCCAAAAAGGAGAAGGTGAGGATTGATAGTAAGCAGCTGTTGGTGGGCGATTCCATCATAAGAGGTGTGAAGTTTGAGGAGAATGGTGTTGTGAGATGTCTCCCTGGTGCTACCGCTAGCAGGGATAGACGACGGATCCTTAATATTGTTAGGCAAGCAAAGCAGGAAAGGGAAGTGGATGTTATTGTGGCGAAACCAACCTCGCCACAGTGTTTTGGAGGGGGCTGTTTGCCAGCCTCCTGCCCTGGGATTATGGTCCCTTAAGTTATTGGGTCTTAAGGCACTTGGGACTGAGCCCTCTGTCCCTGGATTGCATCATTTGCCTTACTTGCTTGGGTTTTACTATTCCCATGGTGAGAACAATGGATGGAGCACATGGTGAGAACAATAGATAGCGGCCATTTTAACTCACAGACACTGTTCTGACTTTTCAACACGGTGCTATCTTGCCTGTATTTGGTGCACAGAGACATCATTCAGCAGTTTGAAACTACCAAAGAGGGGACACATTTATTAGTGACTATTTTCTGTATAACTTGTATATTTTCGGTGTAAATGGCATAAAACTGTATCTTCCAAACTACTGAACGGATGTGGGTGAATTTTGGATATGTGGTTCACCCAGATCCCCCGGTTCCAAGGATATATTGGTTATGGGGTTATTGCATGTTTTGGGGTTCTTATGATATGTTTTATAAAACTGTATTTCTCTGCCTTTGATAAATATATTCGCCATTGTGTTCAATAATCATCACCAGCAGAGGGGAGGATTTTGTGTGGGTGTGTGCCATTGTCCCATTGTGTGTTTAGATGGTGATGTCTGTCCTGTTGTCTCCACATGTGTATTGGCGACTTCCCTTTGTCCTGAGAGATAATCGGATTGCTCTTTGGTTGTCTCCGGGACAGAGAGGAGGAAACCATGATGCATTGTGGGGATGTGTTGTATCTGTCCTGTATTTGCAACAACTGTAATAAAAACCAGGCTGTGTGTGCCAGCACGCCAGACCACTGTTTGACCCTCAACACGGAGCCTTGTCTCATTATTGGGGGATTCCCTGTATGCTGTTGGAGACTGATTGGCAGGAGTGTAAGCTGATTGTATGCTTTTCCTGTTCGTCTGCTGGCAGCTATTCGTGAGGTTCCAGTTTGGAGTGCTATTTTGTATCCAGTTTGGGAGGTTGGTGTTCTGCAGTAGCTGTGCCTGTCTCTCAGAAAGGGGCATATCGCCTAAACTGATTTTAACCCTTTGTCTGCCGAAACGGTCCGTTACAATTGGTGGCAAGCAGCGGGATCATTCCTACAGCCAGAAGGACAGCTACAGGAGACACCATTTCTTTGGATTTTACAACTTAAGGGCAATGCATGTCTCAGTACAGCGACCCTAAAAGCACCAGTATGGAACCAGCAGTGGAGTACAGATACTCTGTTGAGGAATTTGACCGTATGATGTGGTTGCGGCTGAACTTCTTCGGACCCAATCCAGCTGAGAAATACGTGAAGTTCGTGAGGAGTCTAGTGTTCAAGACCCTACTATACCGGGCAGAAGGTGACGGTCAGCTGCCACGTTGGGTGGACCTCCATCGGAAGTTACAGTTGCGGGACAGAGGGAGCCCAGTTTCCATTCCCCAGTGGCAGTGTGAATTGCAGGGAATTGGGAGCCCAGTCTCCATTCCCCAACGACAGTGTGAATTGCAGGGAATTGGGAGCCCAGTCTCCATTCCCAAGTGGCAGTGTGAAGTGCAGGGAGAGGAGAGCAGCGTCCTCCCTCCCCAGCGGCAGGCTGAGTTACAGGGGGCAGGGGTAGTTGTTCCTGCCCCCCAGCAGCAGAGTGATATGCCGGGAAGGCAGTGTGAAATGCAGGGAGAGGAGAGCAGCGTCCTCCCTCCCCAGCGGCAGGCTGAGTTACAGGGGGCAGAGGTAGTTGTTCCTGCCCCCCAGCAGCAGAGTGATATGCCGGGAAGGCAGTGTGAAATGCAGGGAGAGGAGAGCAGCGTCCTCCCTCCCCAGCGGCAGGCTGAGTTACAGGGGGCAGAGGTAGTTGTTCCTGCCCCCCAGCAGCAGAGTGATATGCCGGGAAGGCAGTGTGAAATGCAGGGAGAGGAGAGCAGCGTCCTCCCTCCCCAGCGGCAGGCTGAGTTACAGGGGGCAGAGGTAGTTGTTCCTGCCCCCCAGCAGCAGCATGATTTTTTGGGAATTGGGAGCCCAGTCTCCATTCCCCAGCGGCCGTGTGATGTACAGGGAATTGGGAGCCCAGTCTCCATTCCCCAGTGGCAGGCGGAGTTACAGGGGGCAGAGACAGTTGGTCCTGCCCCCCAGCGGCAGAGTGTCCTACAGGGAATAGAGAGCCCAGTCTCCTTTCCCCAGCAGCAGGACACTGTATTGGGAGCAGAGACAGTCGGTCTCCCCCTCCAACAACCAGGCTTCAACCAGGCTTCTTCCAGGGTAACGCTGGCACCAGGGCAGAGTACCGCTGACACCTGCCCACAAAGCAACCTCCACTCCAAGCCAGGGAGCAACACAGAGACCGGGAGTACCAGCTACCAATATAACCTTGGTGGATTCACTGGACAGAGACAGGCTACTAAATTCAACAGGTCCAGTATTTGGTTGTGGGTGGCCTGCCAGACTAACTCAGGTACTGACCGGCGTGAGGTCAGGTATCTGGTTAGTCTTCCCTGGGGGGGGGAGATGTGTGGCGAAACCAACCTCGCCACAGTGTTTTGGAGGGGGCTGTTTGCCAGCCTCCTGCCCTGGGATTATGGTCCCTTAAGTTATTGGGTCTTAAGGCACTTGGGACTGAGCCCTCTGTCCCTGGATTGCATCATTTGCCTTACTTGCTTGGATTTTACTATTCCCATGGTGAGAACAATGGATGGATCACATGGTGAGAACAATAGATAGCGGCCATTTTAACTCACAGACACTGTTCTGACTTTTCAACACGGTGCTATCTTGCCTGTATTGTGCACAGAGACATCATTCAGTAGTTTGAAACTACCAAACAGGGGACACATTTATTAGTGACTATTTTCTGTATAACTTGTATATTTTCGGTGTAAATGGCATAAAACTGTATCTTCCAAACTACTGAACGGATGTGGGTGAATTTTGGATATGTGGTTCACCCAGATCCCCCGGTTCCAAGGATATATTGGTTATGGGGTTATTGCATGTTTTGGGGTTCTTATGATATGTTTTATAAAACTGTATTTCTCTGCCTTTGATAAATATATTCGCCATTGTGTTCAATAATCATCACCGGCAGAGGGGAGGATTTTGTGTGGGTGTGTGCCATTGTCCCATTGTGTGTTTAAATGGTGATGTCTGTCCTGTTGTCTCCACATGTGTATTGGCGACTTCCCTTTGTCCTGAGAGATAATTGGATTGCTCTTCGGTTGTCTCCGGGACAGAGAGGAGGAAACCATGATGCATTGTGGGGATGTGTTGTATCTGTCCTGTATTTGCAACAACTGTAATAAAAACCAGGCTGGGTGTGCCAGCACGTCAGACCACTGCTTGACCCTCAACACGGAGCCTTGTCTCGTTATTGGGGGGATTCCCTGTATGCTGTTAGAGACTGATTGCCAGGAGTGTAAGCTGATTGTATGCTTTTCCTGTTAGTCTGCTGTCAGCTATTCGCGAGGTTCCAGTTTGGAGTGCTATTTTGTATCCAGTTCGGGAGTTTGGTGTTCTGCAGTAGCTGTGCCTGTCTCTCAGAAAGGGGCATATCGCCTAAACGGATTTTAACTCCTTGTCTGCTGAAATGGCCCGTTACAGTTATTGTCCATCTTGGGACAAACGATCTGGCTTGCAATGAGGTTTCAAAGGTGAAAGAAGCTTGTCACACACTTGGAAAGGATATACGGGAGGTTGAATCAACTGTTTCATTCTTTGCAGTTTTGCATGTGCATAACCTTAAGCATGACAGGAAGATGCGCATTAAGGAACACAATGTATGGCTTGGTGAATGGTGTCTGAACCAAGGGTTTGGCTTTGTGTCTCATGTTAGCTCTTGTTGGAATGGAAAAGAACTGTACAAGAAAGATGGTTTGCATCTTTCTCTCAAGGGAATGAATGTCCTCGGTGAACAGTTCCAAGTACAGGGAGTGCAGAATTATTAGGCAAGTTGTATTTTTGAGGATTAATTTTATTATTGAACAACAACCATGTTCTCAACGAACCCAAAAAAAACTCATTAATATCAAAGCTGAATATTTTTGGAAGTAGTTTTTAGTTTGTTTTTAGTTTTAGCTATTTTAGGGGGATATCTGTGTGTGCAGGTGACTATTACTGTACATAATTATTAGGCAACTTAACAAAAAACAAATATATACCCATTTCAATTATTTATTTTTACCAGTGAAACCAATATAACATCTCAACATTCACAAATATACATTTCTGACATTCAAAAACAAAACAAAAACAGATCAGTGACCAATATAGCCACCTTTCTTTGCAAGGACACTCAAAAGCCTGCCATCCATGGATTCTGTCAGTGTTTTGATCTGTTCACCATCAACATTGTGTGCAGCAGCAACCACAGCCTCCCAGACACTGTTCAGAGAGGTGTACTGTTTTCCCTCCTTGTAAATCTCACATTTGATGATGGACCACAGGTTCTCAATGGGGTTCAGATCAGGTGAACAAGGAGGCCATGTCATTAGATTTTCTTCTTTTATACCCTTTCTTGCCAGCCACGTTGTGGAGTACTTGGACGCGTGTGATGGAGCATAGTCCTGCATGAAAATCATGTTTTTCTTACCTTGCAGACTTCTTCCTGTACCACTGCTTGAAGAAGGTGTCTTCCAGAAACTGGCAGTAGGACTGGGAGTTGAGCTTGACTCCATCCTCAACCCAAAAAGGCCCCACAAGCTCATCTTTGATGATACCAGCCCAAACCAATACTCCACCTCCACCTTGCTGGCGTCTGAGTCAGACTGGAGCTCTCTGCCCTTTACCAATCCAGCCATCTGGCCCATCAAGACTCACTCTCATTTCATCAGTCCATAAAACCTTATAAAAATCAGTCTTGAGATATTTCTTGGCCCAGTCTTGACGTTTCAGCTTGTGTGTCTTGTTCAGTGGTGGTCGTCTTTCAGCCTTTCTTACCTTGGCCATGTCTCTGAGTATTGCACACCTTGTGCTTTTGGGCACTCCAGTGATGTTGCAGCTCTGAAATATGGCCAAACTGGTGGCAAGTGGCATCTTGGCAGCTGCACGCTTGACTTTTCTCAGTTCATGGGCAGTTATTTTGCGCCTTGGTTTTTCCACACGCTTCTTGCGACCCTGTTGACTATTTTGAATGAAACGCTTGATTGTTCGATGATCACGCTTCAGAAGCTTTGCAATTTTAAGAGTGCTGCATCCCTCTGCAAGATATCTCACTATTTTTGACTTTTCTGAGCCTGTCAAGTCCTTCTTTTGACCCATTTTGCCAAAGGAAAGGAAGTTGCCTAATAATTATGCACACCTGATATAGGGTGTTGATGTCATTAGACCACACCCCTTCTCATTACAGAGATGCACATCACCTAATATGCTTAATTGGTAGTAGGCTTTCGAGCCTATACAGCTTGGAGTAAGACAACATGAATAAAGAGGATGATGTGGTCAAAATACTCATTTGCCTAATAATTCTGCACATAGTGTATTTGCTAAGGAGCATTTCAACTAGGAAAGGGGGGCAAAAGAGTAATAATCCAGCAGTCCAACTGACCCCCGGAACAATTCCAGAACATGCCAGTAGCACAAAGGTTAAGAAATGACAAGCTCAGATTCTTGTCTACAAATGCTCGCAGTTTAGGGAATAAGATCAATGAACTTGAGGCTATAATGGCATCTAAGAATATAGATGTAGTGGCTGTTACTGAGACATGGTTCAAGGGGAGTAATGACTAGGATATAACAATACCAGGGTTCTCTCTATACAGGAAAGACAGAGAAGGCAAGAAGGGGTGGCCCTGTATGTGAAAGATAGCATAAAATTGAATTTGATACAAGTTAGCGAGAACAATTTAGAGTTGGTTTGGGTTACCTTGCAGCTTGATAATCATAAGGAAACTCGTGTAGGTGTGATATATAGACCACCTAGCCAAGTCAAAGAATTAGATGATCTACTAGTTGAGGAAATAGCTAAAATGACATTGAAGGGGGAAGTTATCATTATGGGAGACTTCAATCTTCCTGATGTAAACTGGAAAACCAGAATAGCTAGTTCTGCCAGGAGTACAGATATTCTAAATTCCCTACTGGGATTATCTCTACAGCAAGTAGTTGAGGATCCACCACACAAAAACAGGTTTTAGATTTTAGAAAAACAGACTTTTCTAAAATTAGATTAGTGGTATACGAGTCCCTATCAGATTGGAACAGTTTCATTGGAGTCCAGGAGAAATGGGACTACTTAAAAGTGGCACTATTGAAGGCAACAGAAAATTGCATTAGGCTTGTCAGTAAAAGCAAAAAAAAAAGGAAGAGACCACTGTGGTACTCAGCAGAAGTCGCCAAAATCATTAAAAACAAAAAGATAGCATTTAGGAATTATAAAAAAAAACTAAAGCCAGGATGACAGGAAAATTTATAAGATTAGGCAGAGAGAGGCCAAGCAAGTTATAAGAGCTTCTAAATCACAGGCAGAAGAGAAATTAGCTCAGTCAGGGAAAAAGGCGATAAGGCATTCTTCAGATTCATTAATGAAAAAAGGAAACTAAAACAAGGAATTACCAAATTAAAAACAAAAGAAGTAAGGTATATGGAAGAAGATAAAGAACTAACTGACTGCCTCAATGAATACTTCTGTTCAGTTTTTACAAAGGAACATGAAGGAAAAGGACCTCAGTTACAAAAGAAGACTAATGAATCTTTTGATGCATGTGTCTTTACAGAGGAAGAGGTACTAAGTCAGCTGTCTAATATTAATACACATAAGTCACAGGGGCCTGATGGGATACACCCAAAGCTATTAAAAGAGCTCAGTGGTGAACTAGCAAAACCATTAACAGATTTATTTAGCCAATCACTGGCAACAGGAGTCGTCCCAGAACATTGGAAATTAGCAAATGTTGTGCCCATTCACAAGAAAGGTAGTAGGGAGGAATTGGGCAACTATAGGCCAGAAAGCCTGACATCAATAGTGGGGAAATTAATGGAAACCATACTTAAGGAGAGGATTGTGGAACATCTAAAATCCCATGGATTGAAAGATGAAAAACAGCATGGGTTTACTTCAGGGAGATCATGTCAAACTAATCTTATAGATTTTTTTGATTGGGTGACTAAAAAAATAGATGGAGGAGGTGCAGTAGACATTGCTTATCTAGACTTTAGTAGGGCTTTTGATACTGTCCCACATAGAAGGCTTATTAATAAATTGCAGTCTTTGGGCTTGGACTCCCATATTGTTGAATAGATTAGGCAGTGGCTGAGGGACAGGCAACAGAGGGTTGTAGTCAATGGAGTATATTCAGACCAAGGTCTTGTTACCAGTGGGGTACCTCAGGGATCTGTTCTGGGACCCATATTGTTTAATATCTTTATCAGCGAAATTGCAGAAGGCCTCGATGGTAAGGTGTGTCTTTTTGCTGATGACACAAAGATTTGTAGCAGGGTTTATGTTCCTGGAGGGATACACCAAATGGAAAAGGATTTAGGAAAACTAGAGGAATGGTCAAAAATCTGGCAACTAAAATTTAATGTTGATAAGTGCAAGATAATGCACCTGGGACATAAAAATCCAAGAGCAGAATATAAAATCTGTGATACAGTCCTAACCGCAGTATCTGAGGAAAGGGATTTAGGGGTCATTATTTCAGAAGACTTAAAGGTAGGCAGAAAATGTCATAGAGCAGCAGAAAATGCTAGCAGATTGCTTGGGTGTATAGGGAGAGGAATTACCAGTAGAAAGAGGGAGGTGCTCATGCTGCTCTACAGAGCACTAGTGAGACCTAATTTGGAGTATTGTGCTCAGTACTGGAGACCATATCTCCCGAAGGATATTGATACTTTGGAGAGAGTTCAGAGAAGAGCTACTAAACTTGTACATGGATTGCAGGATAAAACTTACCAGGAAAGATTAAAGGACCTTAACATGTATAGCTTGGAAGAAAGACGAGACAGAGGAAATATGATAGAAACCTTTAAATACATCAAGGGAATCAACAAGGTAAAAGAGGAAAGAATATTTAAAAGAAGAAAAACTGCTACAAGAGGACATGGTTTTAAATTAGAGGGGCAAAGGTTTAAAAGTAATATCAGGAAGTATTACTTTACTGAGAGAGTAGTGGATGCATGGAATAGCCTTCCTGCAGAAGTGGTAGCTGCAAATACAGTGAAGGAGTTTAAGCATGCATGGGATAGGCATAAGGCCATCCTTCATATAATATAGGGCCACGGGCTATCCATAGTATTCAGTATATTGGGCAGACTAGATGGGCCAAATGGTTCTTATCTGCCGACACATTCTATGTTTTTATGTTTCTATGTGTACTCAAACTGTCGTTTGGCATTCCGGGCACTAGAGGCCACTGTTTTGCAGCTACAACCAGCACACTCTGGGATTTGCATATGTAAAGTAGATGATGACTCATGCTGCTGCTTGTGAGTGAACCAGGAAATGTTGATCTGACATGGTGGAAGGATTGTGCTGTGAGGGACTGAATCCGATTCCATCCTGGCTTGCAGATGTCCGGCAGTGTATTGACACTCAAAGGAAGGAGAGTAGCTGTCGTCTCTTTAATGAATCCAGCTCTTTGAAAGAGAGGTTGTCCCAGGAAGACCAGTTTTAGTGTGTGGACAGAAAGCCTCATCATCAAGCAAGGCTGCACGGTTGCTGAGAGCTTGGTGGCCCTCCTGGGTAAGCGGCATCCTAGGGCCCAGAACGGACGAAGTTCAGTACACCCGTTTACTCAATGCTTTACACTAGTGGCGCCTGAAAAACAGAGACTAAGCCTAGGCCTTAAACTAGATAGCTATTTAGGGTTGTGTTATTGCCAGGTTGTTCGGGACTGTTCTGCGGTGCAGTATTGACGTTGCAGGCTCTGCTGTGTCCGGCATCGGCTAGGTCATTCATCTGTAGTGGCACAGCACGACTTGCAGGCTCTGCTGTGTCCGCCATCTGCTAGGCCTGTCCAGTGGGCAGGGACATTGACTGTGGGTCCGGGATATAGCGTTTTCTATGCGTATTTGTATTGTTTTGGTTATGCCTGTGTTATTACTTTTTGCCTAAGTAAAGTTTCTGTTCTTGCATTTTAAGCTGGACACATGGACAAGTGCTGGTGGCCAAGGACGCTACATTTCCCTGACCGCACACTGGGTTAATGTTGTGGAGGCCGGGAGTGAGTCGTACCCTGGGATGGCACAGGTACTACCCACGCCCAGGATTGCGGGCCCTACGTCCATCAGGGTCTCTGCCAGCAGCTATATTACTGGCTCCAACACCCACTTTTCCTCCTCCGCCACCTCCTCCTCCACTTCCACCTCCAGCAGCATTCAGCCATTAGTTGCTATCTGGAAGCAGTGTAGCACTGCTGTGGGTAAGCGTCAACAGGCCATGCTATAGTTGATCTGTTTAAGGGACAAACAGCACACCGCCGCAGAGCTGTGGCAGGGTATAAGGGACCAGGCCGATCTGTGTCTCTCGCCACTCAACCTACAACCAGGCATGGTTGTGTCTGACAATGGCCGTAACTTGGTGGTGGCTTTGGAGCTCTGCAACTTGACACACATCCCATGCCTAACCCACGTCTTAAACTTAGTGGTTCGGCGGTTTATCAAAACCTACCCAATTTGCCAGAGCTTCTAGTAAAGGCGCACTGCGTGTGTGCCCATTTCCGCAAGTTGTCCACAGCTTCAGCTGGTCTGTCAAGGCTGCAGCAGCTCTTATGGCTTCCAGCTCACCGACTGTTGTGCGACGTGAGCACGCACTGGAACTCTACGTTCCACATGTTGGCCAGGCTTTGTGAGCAGCAGAGGGCAGTTGTGGAATACCAGCTGCAACATGGTCGTTGCCTTTCGAGTCAAATGCCACTATTTACAAGCGAGGAGTGGGCATTGATGTCAGACCTCTGTGAGGTTTTAAAAAACTTTGATGAATCCACACAGATGGTTCATGGCGATAACGCTATTATCAGCGTAACCATCCCACTGTTGTGTCTACTCAAATGATCACTACTCAGAATTAAGAATGACGCTCTGAAAGTGTCAGACGAGAAAATTGGGGAGGACATTACACAGGGTGATAGCCAGCCCACCCTCAGTTCGTCTTCTCAGAGCGAATTGGACCATGAAGAGGAGGAGGAGTAGGAGGAGTCTCTTGCCCCCCTCAGAGAAATTGTTTGTACCGTTGAACCTGCGTTTCGAATTATTAAAGGAACATTATAATTCGGCACTTGCTGGGCACCCGGGTAGTAAAGCAACCTTGGAGCTATTGTCTCGTTGTTTTTGGTGGCCAAGGTTGCGTCAGGATGTATTGGATTTTGTGTCTTCTTGTTCTACCTGTGCGCGCTCAAAAGTTTCGCATACACGTCCTGCAGGGTCTCTATTACCACTCGTCATTCCCAATAGACCATGGACACATCTGTCAATGGATTTTATCACTGACTTACCTTTGTCTGCGGGTAAAACAGTTATTTTGGTAGTAGTGGACAGGTTTAGCAAAATGGTACACTTCATTGCGTTAGCCGCACTACCTAATGCTAAGACTCTTGCTCAGGTATTCATCAGTGAAATCATGAAGCTTCACGGGGTCCCTTCCGATGTTGTTTCGGATCGGGGTACCCAGTTTATTTCTAAATTTTGGCAAGCTTTTTGTTCCCGTTTGGGGGTACACTTGTCGTTTTCCTCAGCTTTCCATCCTCAGTCGTACCAACCAAAACCTTGAGACATATCTAAGATGTTTTGTGTCTGAAAACCAAGAGTTGTGGTCATCATAAAAGTGGCGTACAACTCGGACAATATGGTTCCCAGCAGCGACCTGGGAGTCCAAGATGCATCCAGACATCGTCTCCATGCTGTTCCCGATCCATTTCTGGGGTTTTTCTGTCACTTTCTGACCTTTTCCAATGGACCAGGCACCCTTCCCTCTTCAGAGCAGGGGGTGCCTGGTTGTCTCCCATTGACTTCCTGTCACGAGGGTGTCAAGAGCCACGTCTGACTTCATTATACCCGGGGTCAGGAAGTCGCAGCGGGTGGCTGCGCGCTCTATGTCTAAAGATTGCGCTGTTTCTTAATGGTAGCTTTCTGTGTTTGCCTTGCAATCCTGTTTGTCTCACTCAGGGATCCGTAGCTTCTTCTCCTGAGCTGTTTCTTGTCCGTCACTCCCAACATCCTTATATTCTCCCTCCCACTTCTCTGGTTGCCAGATATAGAGCTTCCTGCCTGGACTTCTATACTGACCCATTGGAGCTGTGTAGCTGTGATTCCTGGTTGTCGTTCTAGAGCGTTACCCTCCGGATCCCTGTTGGGCTTTTGTTGTCCGCTGTTGTCTCCCACCTGGGATTATATGTTTTGTCTGTATTGTCTTTCCTCTCCTTGGTGTTTTACTTTAGTGTTAGTGGTGAGGACTAGTGTCCCCACCGCCCTATTCACTACTTAGGGCTCACCTTAGGGAAAGCCAGGGTTTAGGCACGTGATCGCCTACGGGTGAGAAAACCGTCTAGGGATGTCAGGGCAGTCAGGCGCCAGCCTCAAGGTGAGTTAGGGGTCACCACCTTTCCTTCTCCCTTGGACAGGGCCTTCCCTTTTCGTCACGTATGTGATCAGCACGCCGGTCGTGATACTTCCATTATGCTTGGGAGCTCGGCCGAGCACACGAATATAGCAATGTGTTTGGCTCGAACACCCGAATACTTTGGTGCTCGATCATCACTAATAACTATGCTATCCTTGCTTCCAATCCCACCGATTCATACTTACTCAAACTGAGGGAGATTCTTGTGGATGCTAAAGACAGAAGATCGATTTCTGAGTAAGAGTACGACTTCCTTTATCCCTGCTTCCCCATAACTGTGACAAGGGGACGAAACCATTGAAGGGTAGACCCATTGTGTCGGGGGTTGGGAGCATTTGTCAGAACTTAGGCGTGTACATTGATTAGATTCCTATGCCTTTCGTGGTATCGCTTCCTTCATACATGAGGGACACAATGGACCTTCTTAAGAGGTTGGACGGCATCATTATTGACATTCAATGCTTGCTAGTATTGATGTGAAGGCATTGTATTTGTCAATTCCTCACGAGGCAGGCCTGAATGCAGTCCAACACTATTTGAGTATGAGGGGTCAGCAGTACTCTGAGCACAATAAATTTGTGCTTAGGCTGCTGCAATACTTGCTCACGCATAATTTCTTTCTTTTCAATGGCAGGATTTGCCACCAGCTATGGGGTACAGCGATGGGTTGCTCTTGTGCGCCATCCAATGCCAACTTACTCCTGGGCTGGTGGGAGTCTACTGTTGTCTTCAGTGAGGTTTTGTCGTCGAGTACCGGGGCCATTTTATTGTGGGCCCGGTACATCAACTACAGTACATCTTTATTATATGGAACAGTTCTAGAACGGCTTTCTCACAACTAGTTAAAAAACTAAATTCCAATACAATTGCCCTCAGCTTTACTTATGAGGTGGACGCAAACAAATTACCATTTTTGGATATCTGTATCTGTAGGGGTCAGTCTGATGAATTATGTACTACAATATACAGAAAACCTAGTTCTAAAAACTCAGTTCTACATTGGTCCAGTGGTCATCCTACTCCTCTTAAGAAGGGTATTCCAGGAGGCCAATATCTGCGTCTACGCCGGAATTGCTCTGAGGGCTGAGAGTTTGTGAGCCAGGCCCAAAACCTTAGGGAGAGGCTTCTCTCTAGATGTTATCCTGATAATGTATTGTGACAGTCATATCAAAAAGCGATGTCAATACCCCGTATTCAACTCTTGACCCCCAAAGAAAAAATTATAGGGGAACAACAGATTCACATTTGATGAGATGTCCGAGCAAATAAGGAATGTACTGAGGAAACATTTGTCAATTCTTCTTATGGACCCTGACATTCGTGGGTGTAACGGTCACGTACACACACACACACACACACACACACACACACACAGGGGTGAGGATAGTGACCACTGCGCTCCACCCTCACCCCTGGCCCTGCCTACTTGCCTCACGAGTCCTGATGACAGAGGACAACTGGATGGCAGTCCCTAACTTAGGATACGTGCGGGAAGGACAGACAAGACAAATAACAGATAGTGAACTGACCGGGTCAAAACCAAGAGGACAACGCAGTACAGAGGGATAAGCAATGGTCAGGAGAAGCCGGGGTCATAAATACCAGGAGAGTCGAGAAGTACCAAAGGAGTCCGCAAAGAATAGTCAGGTGGAAGCCGAGTTCAAAATACCAGGACGTATGCACAGTACAGGAGGAGCAGGCAAAGGATCGTCAGGGAACAGGATCAGGTAAGTATACAGGTATCCAACAAACGCCAGGAACCTAAATTAACAGGCAACCTGTGGCCAGCAGGCTGCCTGTATTTATAGTGGGGAGTGAGGGTCATGTGACGTGGCCGGCGTCACATGACCAACAGACCGACCAGTCGAGCACCGAGTGATCAGCTCGGCGCTCAAGGCAGACCTAGTAGCAGGGAGCCTCCCAGCTTGCAAAGCTGCCCTGGGAACGAGGTCAAACACAGATCCTTGCTCCCGAAGCTAAGCTGCGGCTGATGGGAGACCGAGTGCGCCTTCGGCACCCTGTTACAGTACCCCCCCCCCTTTTACAAGGGGCCACCGGACCCAAGACTTCAGGCGATGGCCTTTCAGGGTGTTCTAAATGAAATTTTCAAACAAGTCTAGGAGCATGAACCTCCCTGGCAGGTACCCAAGATCTCTCTTCGGGTCCATACCCCTTCCAGTGAATCAGGTACTGCAAGGAATTACTCCCCTTCCTGACATCCACTATTTTAGACACCACATACTCGACAGCATCATTAACATGAACCAGCAGAGACAAGGCTTTCGATGGTGCTACCGATTCAAAATATTTTTTAAGTAGAGATTTATGGAACACATTATGAATGTGGAATGACTCGGGCAGCTCCAACCTCCAACCTAAATGATACCGGGTTAATCACCTCCGTGACCTTATATGGTCCAATAAAACGAGGAGCAAAATCTTTAGAATCTACCTTAAGAGAGAGATTCTTGGAGGACAACCATACCTTATTCCCAACCTGAAAATTCACCCCCGTTGAACGTCTCCTATCGGCCTTGAGTTTCTGAGAACTTTGAGCCTTTTCTAAGTTCGATTGAACCCAGGCCCAAACTGTGCACAGTTCAGAGGAGAGCCTATTCGCCTCAGGGTTAGAGGAGGAGACAGATGAACCAGAATGAAAACGGGGATGTAAACCATGGTTACAAATGAAAGGTGGGAGCGCTACTGAATGCCTTTTTTAATTTTTCAAATGAAGAAATGGCCTCAGTAGATCAATTCTCCAAATCTGCACCTTTCTTAGTAAGGTTGGTCAACGGTTTAGCAATTACAGAAAAATTTATAATAAATTTGCGATAATTATTGGCGAAACCTAAAAACCGTTGTAAGGCCTTTAAAGATGAAGGTCTTACCCATTCCTTAATTGCTAGTACCTTACCAGGATCCATCTTGAATGCGTGAGGAGTCAGAACATACCCTAGAAGCAGAATCTCCTGTACACCAAAGACACATTTCTCTTGCTTAGCAGATAGCTGATTCTCCCTCAACACCTCTAAGCAGCAGGTCTGCGGCTGATGGGAGACCGAGTGCGCCTTCGGCACCCTGTTACAGTGGGGTTGTACATGACTATCCACAGATTACGTTCAGAAGGGGCAAAAGTCTCAGGGATATTTTGGTCCACAGCCACTACACTTAAGGACCCACTTCTGGTACTTGGTTAGATTGTAAACCACTGGGCTGCTTCAACTGTGTTGCTTGTGGTACGATGAAGCCTTCTAAGGCATTCTCTAGTACTAATTTACAACGTTCCTTTCAAATACGTGATTTCATCACTTGCCGCAGTCGTGGTGTAATCTGTAAGTTTACATGTGACTGTTGTAGGAGAGTCCCCGGGATAATAATGGACGGACGATACGTGCCACCAGAGGTCCTGGTCTCGGTGGAGTAAGAAACGGATCATTGCGGTTACAGCGGCGAAAGCTGCTGGCGCAGCGTTTCCGGGCCGGTTCTTACTGGGAACAGGTAATAAGCTGGGGGGGGGGGGGGGTGCATGTTCCCCACGGCCAGCCCAGGTTTTTGGTGGAGCTGGGCCTTTAAAGAACCCAGCCTGCTGAAGATGGGGGTGGGGTGTGTCTTGCTGTGCTGGAGATTTCCACAGACAGAGTCAGTGCTGGTGAAGGAGAGTCTGGGCGCAGCACACATTGAAGGATAGCCCTGGGACCTGTGGTGCTACTAGCCGAAGGGGATCTGGCCTGAGGGAGACAAAGGCAGGTAGCTTACAAGCCTGCAGGACCGCTGTGGTCTGTCCAAAACAAGGTGACTCAAACCTGCTGTTTATTTTCTATGGAAGGACTTTTGTTCTATGCACTATGTGGATATGCACCTGTGTGGTCTGCACATTGCCTGTTATGTCTTTGGTGTGAATAAAGTCACGGTGTATCACAAAGATTGTCTGTGATTGAATGAATAAATGAATGAATAACTTATATAGCGCTACAATTGCGAACTAAATCGTCTCAAGGCGCTTTTGCAGCCCTTGACCGCCTGTGCTTTCAGAAGAGGTGGGTCTTGAGCTTCTTCCTGAAGGCTAGATGGTTTTCTTCTGAGCGGATCTCCGCAGGTAGAGTGTTCCATAGCCGGGGTCCTTGGACTGCGAACCTTCGTTCGCCTTTTGATTTGTAGCGGGTCTTGGGGATATGGAGGAGGTTCTGGTTAGCTGACCAGGAGGGGGACACCTGGGGTGTAGTGCTTTATTTTTCCGCAGAGGTATTGGGGTGCTTTCCCTTGTGTACATTTATGGGTGAGGCAGAGGGTCTTGAATTTGATCCGATCCTTCACGAGTAGCCAATGGAGGGTCTTCAAGGACGAAGTAATAGATTCCCAGTTTTTTTTTCCTGTTATCAGTCTGGCGGCTGTGTTCTGGACAACTTGTAAACGTGAAATCTGATATTTGGGAAGTCCTAGATAGAGGGAGTTTGCGTAGTCCAGTCGGTAATTGATGGTTATTCCAACTACTGCTGCTGCGTCTCCTTCAGGGATGAAGGGAATGAGTCTGCGCAGCAGGCGAAGAAGATGATGGGATCCACTGACTACTGATCCTATTTGTGCATCCATTGTCATGTTTGAGTCAAAGATGACTCTGAGGTTTTTGACTGGGAGTAATGGTTTGTCTGAGGATGGTGGGTGGCGTGCATGTCATGCTAGAGTTTTTGTTTTGGTTTGCATGAAGGAAGAGGAATTCTGTTTTGGAACCATTGAGTTTGAGAGAGCTCTCAGTCATCCACTCGTCGATCAATGAGAGGCAGATTTCCAGGGCGTGGTATTGATCTTTTTTGTTGGTAATGCGTAAATAAAGTTGGGTGTCATCAGCGTAGGAATGATAGAGCAGATCCTGATTGCTGATGATTTTGAGGAGTGGTCGGAGGTAGATGTTGAAGAGCACAGGCAACAGGGGTGATCCTTGAGGGACTCCGCATGTGATTTTACGTGCTTCTGAGGTGAAGGCTCCTAGTTTCACTTTCTGGGATCGGTTCTCCAAGAAGGATGCGAACCAGGGTAGATCCGAGTCTGCGACTCCGGCTACTTCTGTGAGACGAGTGAGCAGGGTTTGATGATTTACTGTGTCGAAAGCTGCGCTGAGGTCCAGCAGCACCAGGAGGCATGATTCTCCTTCATCTGCTGCTTCGAGGGCATAACCCCAGATTTTGAGAAGCGCCGTTTCTGTCCTGTGGCCAGGGCGGAATCCAGATTGAAGTGGGTCCAAGAGTTTGTGAGTGTCCAAATGGGGTTGTAGCTGTTGTACTACTGATTGCCTCAATACTGCCGCTGCTACTGTAGCCTAACACAAGCTCATCCCCACAATTGGTGGCTTGGAGCGGGCATTCCTGCAAGTTTTGTGGTTCCTGACAAGATGGAGGAGGCCAGTAAGCACCTGATTCAGAGTAATTTACAGCAGCAACAGACATTGCAGGCTCAGAGGGAAAGTAATGAGCTACAGCAAAGAAGACATGAGGAGGCTATGTGTGCACAGCAACAAACAAACAATCTCCTAATGCAGCAGCTGTTAGCCATGCAAGAATCAGTGCGAACATGCCTGCAAGGAGTTTCAACTGCGACAACCCCGACTGTGTCTACCGCCAGGGACAAAGTCTGATCCGCCCTGAGGAAAATGTGTCCGGAAGATGATATAGAGGCATTCCTGACAGTGTTAGAAAGAACTGCGGAGCAAGAGAGGCTGCCATTGGAGCAGTGGGCTGAGGTGGTGGCGCCTTTTCTGGTGGGGGACGCACAAAAGGCCTATTTTGACCTCAGCCACGATGAGGCCAAGAACTATGAGAGGCTAAAAGGTGAGGTGTTGGCCAGGTTGGGGGTAAACACCTATGTGCGAGCGCACAGGGTGTATCAGTGGGTGTTTGCCGAGTCTCGACCCGCCCGGTCACAAGCCTATGACTTTCTTCACCTAGTAAAAAAATGGCTTCAGCCTGAAATGTTGAGCCCTTCTCAGATGATTGAAAGGGTCGACAGGTTCGTGCGTACCCTCCCGGGAGCCATACAGCGCTGGGTAGGACAAGGCGATCCAGGCAACCTGGAACAACTGGTTAGCCTGGTGGAGAGGAATATGGCCACTCATGATTTGGTGCGGGACTCAGCGGTACTACCGAAGTCACCACAGCCCCCGTTGCCGACCCGGGATCCTGAAAAAAGGATCCCACCTCATAAGGGGGGAGTGGATCTCCAGTCCGTGGGAGGAATACCCTGGGGAGGAGGGAGGCTGCGGGGATCAGATGTTGGCATTGTCAGGACTGGGGACATGTGGCACCCAACTGCCCTAGGGCATCTGAACCCATGAACTGCGGGTTCGCTCGCCGGTCCTCTTTTTATGCCCAACCGGTGTATATAGCTGACCCCCTGCTGGCTGTGGTCACCCCTCCGGTGTGTGATGTCGTTGTTAATGGACACTCCATGCAGTCCCTGCTGGACTCTGGGAGCCTGGTAACTCCGGTCCATGAGTCGCTGGTAACGGAAAAACTCCCAGAAAGGCGAACCCTTACCATTGTCTGTATACATGGGGATCGCCAGGAGTATCCCACCACTAAGGTTACCCTGGCGGTGTGTGGGAAGGAGGTACCACATGTCGTTGGAGTGGGGAGACGGCTCTCTTATGCCGCAATATTGGGGAGGGACTTTCCCCTATTCTGGACTTTGTGGAGGAACGGGTTGCCTACCTGTGGGGAAGAAAACTGTCTGGGTCCCGAGGCAGGGGCCCCAGCTGTAGGGGTCACCGTAGGGGAGGTAGAGTGTGTACCCTGACCATTTTTCCCTAGAAGTATTGGCAGGTGAGACAGTAGAAAGTTCGCCCATCTTGGATCTGGAGGTACCCCGAGAAACCTTTGGGACCGCACAGCTCCAGGATTCGACGTTATTGCGGGCTAGAGAAGGTGTGTCGTTGATTAATGGCGTTTCCCAGCGTCCTGGCGCCGATACCGTATTTCCTCACCTGGCCTATAACCAGGACCTGTTATACAGGGTAGACAAGGTGAGGCAGGAGGTGGTGGAACAACTGGTGGTGCCCCAGCCTTACCGGCGAATGGTCTTGGATTTAGCGCATGTGTTGGGTGGTCATCTGGGGGTTAAGAAAACGCTGAAGCGAATTCTACCACGGTTCTATTGGCCTGGGATATATGAGGAAGTCCGGAGGTTCTGTCAGTCCTGTCCAGTGTGTCAGGTGACTAGCCCCCAACCTCAGTATCGCAGTCCACTGGTACCTATGCCCATTATAGAGGTGCCCTTTGAAAGGATCGCCATGGATCTGGTAGGACCCATTATTAAATCAGCCCGAGGTCACCAACAATGTGGCAATTACATTATAAGATGGGAAGATAGTGCAGATAGAGACCGGGCGCAAGGTAGTGGGTCTGGGGGAGGAATGGAAGGAAAAACTAGAACAGTTCAGAAGGAAAGGTGTAGGGTAAAAAATATACATAAACCTCTTAATTTTTTGTATACTAATGCAAGAAGCCTGACTAATAAAACTGGAGAACTGGAATTAGTGATGTGTGAGGAGGACTATGACATATTGGGAATAACTGAGACATGGCTGGATGATAACTATGACCGGGCAGTTAATGTACAAGGTTACAGTCTGTTTAGAAAGGATAGTCAAAACCGGAGAAGGGGAGGGGTCTGCCTTTATGTAAAGTCCTTTCTAAAGCCCACAGTCTGAGAAGATATAAGTGAGGGACATGAACATGTGGAGTCACTGTGGGTAGAAATACATGAAGGCAAAAATAATAATAAATTACTAATAGGAGTTTAATATTAACCACCTAATATATCAGAGTCCACAGAAAATCTACTACTAAACGAGATAGACGAGGCAGCAAATCATAATAAATGGTTATTATAGGGGACCTCAACTACCTAGATATAGACTGGGAAACTGAAAGCTGTACATCTAATAAAGGAAACAGGTTCTTGGCAATAACCAAAGACAGTGAATCATTTCCCGACTGGTTCAGAACCCAGCTAGAGGGATGGCCATACTGGACTTAGTATTAACCAATAGACCTGACAGAACAACAGATGTGCATGTTGGGGGACACCTGGGAAATAGTGACCATAAAGTAATAACCTTCCAATTATCCTTCGAACAAGCGTTTCTACAGGGAGGAACAAAAATACTAAACTTCAAAAAAGATAAATTTAGCCAACTAAGAGAGACCATAGGCGTAACTAACTGGGACAAAGTCCTCAAAAGTAAAAATACAGCCACAAAATGGGATATTTTTAAAAGCATCCTAAAATCTAATTGTGAGAGGTACATACCTTATAGGAATAAAATGTTAAGGAACAAGAAGAAACCAATGTGGATAAATAGAAATGTAAAGAAAGCAATAAATAACAAAAATAAAGCATTTAAATCACTAAAACAGGGGGGGCCAGGAAGCACTGAAAAACTATAAGGAAAAAAATAGAATGTGTAAAAAACAAATAAAAGCTGCCAAACTAGAGACCGAGAGATTCATTGCCAAAGAGAGTAAAACTAACCCTAAAAAGTTCTTCAATTATATAAATGGTAAAAAGTATAAATCTGAAGGTGTCGGCCCTCTACAGAACAATGAGGGGAGAGTTGCAGAGAGTGACAAGGAGAAAGCAAAGCTATTAAATATTTTTTTCTCCACTGTATTCGGAGGAAAATAAGCTGTCAGATGAAATGCAGAATGTAAAAGTAAATTCCCCTTTAAAAGTGCCATGTCTGACCCAGGAAGAGGTACAACAGCGACTTAAAAATAATAAAATAGACAAATCGCCAGGACCAGATGGCATACACCCCCGTATCCTAAGATAATTAAGTAATGTCATAGCCAGACCCTTATTTCTGATATTTACAGACTCTATACTGACAGCGAGTGTTCCACAGGATTGGTACATAGCAAATGTGGTGCAAATTTTTAAAAATGGGTGTAAAAACAGAGCCCAGAAACTATAGGCTGGGAAGTTTAACATCTGTTGTGGGTAAACTGAAGGTTTTCTAAGAGATGCTATCTTGGAGGATCTCAATGAAAATAAGCAAATAACATCATATCAGCATGGCTTCATGAGGGATCAGTCATGTCAAATTAATTTAATCAGTTTCTATGAGGAGGTAAGTTCTAGACCCGACAGTGGTGAATCAATGGATGTCGTATATATGGACTTCTCCAAAGCATTTGACACTGTACCACATAAAAGGTTAGTATATAAAATGAGAATACTCGGACTGGGAGAAAATGTCTGTATGTGGGTAAGTAACTGTCTCAATGGTAGAAAACAGAGGGTTGTTATTAATGGTACACACTCAGATTGGGTCACTGTCACTAGTGGAGTACCTCAGTGGTCAGTGTTGGGCCCTATTCTCTTCAATATATTTATTAATGATCTGTAGAAGGCTTGCATAGTAAAATATACATTTTTGCAGATGACACTAAACTGTGTAAAGTAATTAACACTGAAGAGGACAATATACAGCTACAGATGGATCTGGATAGAGTAGAGGCTTGGGCAGAGAAGTGGCAGATGAGGTTTAAGACTGACAAATGTAAGGTTATGCACATAGGAAGGAATAATGCTTACATACTAAATGGTAAGACACTCGGTAGCACGTACATGGAAAAGGACCTAGGAATTTTAATAAACAGTAAACTAAGCTGTAAAAACCAGTGTTGGGCAGCTGCTGCCAAGGCCAATAAGATAGTGGGTTGCATCAAAAGGGGCATAGATGCCCGTGATGAGAACATAGTCCTACCACTTTACAAATCACTAGTCAGACCACACATGGGGTACTGTGTACAGTTCTGGGCTCCTGTGAACAAGGCAGACATAGCAGAGCTGGAGAGGGTTCATAGAAGGGCATCTAAAGTAATAACTGGAATGGGGCAACTACAGTACCCTGAAAGTTTATCAACATTAGGGTTATTCACTTTAGAAAAAAGACGACTGAGGACAGATCTAATAACTATGTATAAATATATCAGGGGTTAGTACAGAGATCTCTCCCATAATCTATTTATCCCCAGGACTGTGACTGTGATGAGGGGACATCCTCTGCGTCTGGAGGAAAGAAGGTTTGTACACAAACATAGAAGAGGATTCTTTACGGTAAGAGCAGTGAGACTATGGAACTCTCTGCCTGAGGAGGTGGTGATGGTGAGTACAATAAAGGAATTCAAGAGGGGCTTGGATGAATTTCTGGAGTGTAATAATATTACAGGCTATAGCTACTAGAGAGGGGTCGTTAAGTGGGGGAAATTGGCTTCTACCTCCCAGTTTTTATTTTTTTGCCTTCCTCTGGATCAACTTGCAGAATAACAGGCCGAACTGGATGGACAAATGTCATTTTTTGGCCTTATATACTACGCTACTATGTATTTTACTTATTTTGGTGCCGTGGTGAACTATAGTCTTTACCTACTGCTGCTTATGTTTATAATCATCCTATTATAACTATTATATAAGGGCCTATTTTAATACTACATGATTAAAAGTTATGTTTTACGCTATTGATCACTAGTTCTGTTTTGGTTTCCTGATTTTTAGTGATCTATATAATTGATATCACATTATTCCCCTCTTCTCCTCAGTCATAAATATATATAGATATAATAGAATTTATAGACTGTAGACTTGTATTTGTTTTAATAAATTCCTTTATTGTTTAAAATACAGTTTTAGGGTCCATTCACACGTCCGTAGTGTATTGCGGATCCACAATACACCTGGCAGGCACCCCCATAGAACTGCCTATTCTTGTCTGCAATTGTGGACAAGAATAGAAAATGTTCTATTTTTTTCGGGAGCCGCGGACCGGAAGATCGGGGCCGTACTCCGGAAATGCAGATGCGGACAGCACACTGTGTGCTGTCCGCATCTCTTCTGGCCCCATAGAGAATGAATGGGTCCGGATACGTTGCAGAATGGATCCGGACCCATTTTATGGACGTGTGAATGGACCCTTATTGTCTTTTGTAGTCACCTCCATAACACGGCGCACGTAGTTCAAGAAAAAAGGTAGAGCAACAATATAGTTAGGATTTATTGTATAAATTGGCAGAGTCATTGCAACGTGCCAGTCCGCGGAGGTAGAACACGTGAGGTTCACGGTGGGCCGAAGCGTACAAACAGTTTATCGGTTACTCACGGTTTAGCAGATGCCTCCCTGGGCCAGCAGTGCAGTGAAGGGGAGAACAGCACTGGATTCTCCGGGGCACACTCTATTACAGGGGACACCGGCCAGATGGTGATTGAGGTGCCCTTGATGGTGACTGGGTTTCTGAGTTCTTGTGCAGCTGGGCCCCTGACTTCGGTAGTGTCGTGACGCCAGCACCTTGATGGTGCAAAATGTTGAGAGTGGTAGTGGTATGAAGTTAGAAGAATGAGGCAGGTTTAAATCCAACTGGGAGCTTTACTATAACCAGGTTCTTGTTCTTACATCCAGTAATAAAACAGTCTCTGGTACACCTGCAAGTTGGATGCAATGAATCTGATTAACAGGCTATACTTATAGTAATGTGTCAGGCTAGGGTAGTTAGTTATGTACTCCTCAACTGACTAACTAGGCCCGAACTTTACCAAATATATCCTAGTGCTATCCCCATCTAGTGTTGATATGTATGTGGTTCACCTGACAGCCTGGTAAAAAGGGTCTTCACAGAATAATACATTACAGCATGATATTACAGATGACAGAAACAAGCTTTTGCAAATCCCACATAAGCTAGTGGAATGCTGCATCATTACTAGACTACTCATGCCTATTTATGAATATTAATTATTGATATTACCAACATATTAATAATTAATATTTCCTTTTACATTGCCGAGCCAGGCCCACTGCTAAGAATTTGTTTTTGTGTTTGGTGAAGAAAATCGCTTACTCTGTGAACTAGTCAGGCAAGAGTGACGTGGTCAGTGGTTTCTGATCGTCCAGGGCCTGATAGTTCATAAAGGTAATGTGTTTTTTTTTCAATCAGAGCTAAACACAAGCCAATATCTACAGCAGAGAACCTAAATCTTTAGATTTTTGTATTTTTAACGTTTTTCCATAGCTCTTTACGAACCTTGAATACGAGCGAGCGTCTTTGAGAAAACCATCTCCGTTGGAGCTGATCAGAAGAAGTCCGGCTGGGCGGGAGAAGACGTCCAGGTACTAGAGGACCTCCTCCAAGCAGTGACCCAAGGACAAGGAAAGGACAGCACCAAAGAAGATAGCATCGCAACAAAACGTGAGTATGGACTTCTCCACACTGAAACACCTAGCAAAACACAGCACATTTAACCCCATCCTGCCCACCACTTACAAGTCAGCAGAAATTCTGTGGTCCGATTTGTTGGCACAGGCTTGTAGTTATGACAAACTCTGTGTTAACTAACAGACGGTATTGAATAAGGCGACCAAACGGCTTCAGATGCTAGCCAAACTTGTACATACATTTAAGGGTTTCAAAACAATAGGCCACAGCACTCTTTTCAAATAATGGCAGGGGTGGGTGCACGTCCGGGTTGTGTAGCTCCACCTCAAGAACTATAGGTATCACACAAATATTTAGACAGCACTCCGGAGACAGTGGTATATCAGTTGTGTGCAATGTTTCGGGCTAACATACGCCCTTCATCAGGCTGACAAAACATAATATACAAAAAATAGTAAAAAAAAATGGAAATACATCATAAATGTATGAGACATGATTATACAATTTTATAAAAAGATCTGTACCACAGTGGGGCATAATTGATTAATCAAGGTTCAAAACAGAGGAAGTTGTGCCCCAAACATCATGGTATGCCATAAAGTACATAAACAGATGATAAAGTGATAATTGATACAATATTCCACAAGACATGATTATGCGGTGTCTATTCAAAATTAAGGACATGATTGGTGAGACAGGGTCCAGTAGCATTGGAAAGTACATGGGCCCTAAGTATAATACAATGCCATAAAGTGTATGAACTGGCCGCAGGATCAGGCCATAGGGTGTAGCAAGTGGATTTAAAAGAGGTGGCAGGGAGGTCAAACCAGGCATGCGGCAAAAAACTACCACAGACCTGCTCTAAGTACCAAGCCACATCACTGAAGGCAGGCTGAAAATATATGAAAATCAATGGCTAGCAGAGAACAAAACTTCTGTGAGTGGGGGTTCGCACTTATGGAGCAATGCTCCTAAGCATGGGGAAACAAACCGAAAAGAGACCAAGAAGAAACCATACTCTATTTAAATAGAACATAGATAAGTCCCTACTGATTTAAAAAATAAGATGTAAGCAATGTCAAAGACTCACCACTATTGAGACCACAGTAGGTGTGCAGCCGGCACTACCGTGGGATGGGGGCGCAATGTTTAAATAGTAACTAAAGGATATTCATTGGTTGTTCAGCGGCATGTGACAACCTCAGTGGGCGGTATCATACCCAAACCGAGGCTAGGGACGCAGGTGGCTAGTGCAAAAGGGATATGACGTGCTGGTCATGTGACCAATGCGTCACAGAATCCGAACTGGACGGAAGTGATGAGCGCCTCACGTGACTGGCCCGTCACGTGACCGCGCCTATTCTAATCGGGTAGGCGGAACCACTGGTGAGTGGGGGAGGCAACTAGAATATGTGACGCGTCTGTCACGGAGTACCACGGAGCAAAACAATATAGTTTATATCAGTGGACATGTCACTATACATAAATGTTATACCGCCATATATTCAAATTGGACATACGGAGTTGCAAAAAAGCGGAAGGCCACACCTTCATGGCGCATGCGCTACCCCCCAAGAAGTTCATGTGCAGCCATCTTACAATATTGCAAATTGCCAGCATCAAGAAAGACTCATCATATTGCTGAATACAGCACAAAAATCAGTACAAAAACATGTGATGAGAGTATCTAAAAGGAGATGTGACAGTGGAACTACAGACGTGGACAAAATTGTTGGTACCCTTTGGTCAATGAAAGAAAAAGTCACAATGGTCACAGAAATAACTTTAATCTGACAAAAGTAATAATAAATTAAAATTCTATAAATGTTAACCAATGAAAGTCAGACATTGTTTTTCAACCATGCTTCAACAGAATTATGTAAAAAAATAAACTCATGAAACAGGCATGGACAAAAATGATGGTACCCCTAACTTAATATTTTGTTGCGCAACCTTTTGAGGCAATCACTGCAATCAAACGCTTCCTGTAACTGTCAATGAGACATCTGCACCTCTCAGCAGGTATTTTGGCCCACTCCTCATGAGCAAACTGCTCCAGTTGTGTCCGGTTTGAAGGGTGCCTTTTCCAGACTGCATGTTTCAGCTCCTTCCAAAGATGCTCAATAGGATTGAGGTCAGGGCTCATAGAAGGCCACTTTAGAATAGTCCAATTTTTTCCTCTTAGCCATTCTTGGGTGTTTTTAGCGGTGTGTTTTGGGTCATTGTCCTGTTGCAAGACCCATGACCTGCGACTGAGACCAAGCTTTCTGACACTGGCTAGTACATTTCTCTCTAGAATTCCTTGATAGTCTTGAGATTTCATTGTACCCTGCACAGATTCAAGACACCCTGTGCCAGACGCAGCAAAGCAGCCCCAGAACATAACAGAGCCTCCTCCATGTTTCACAGTAGGGACAGTGTTCTTTTCTTGATATGCTTCATTTTTTCGTCTGTGAACATACAGCTGATGTGCCTTGGCAAAAACTTCGATTTTTGTCTCATCTGTCCACAGGACATTCTCCCAGAAGCTTTGTGGCTTGTCAACATGTAGTTTGGCATATTCCAGTCTTGCTTTTTTATGATTCGTTTTCAACAATGGTGTCCTCCTTGGTCGTCTCCCATGTAGTCCACTTTGGCTCAAACAACGACGGATGGTGCGATCTGACACTGATGTTCCTTGAGCATGAAGTTCACCTTGAATCTCTTTAGAAGTCTTTCTAGGCTCTTTTGTTACCATTCGGATTATCCGTCTCTTAGATTTGTCATCAATTTTCCTCCTGCGGCCACGTCCAGGGAGGTTGGCTACAGTCCCATGGATCTTAAACTTATGAATAATATGTGCAACTGTACTCACAGGAACATCTAGTTGCTTGGAGATGGTCTTATAGCCTTTACCTTTAACATGCTTGTCTATAATTTTCTTTCTGATCTCTTGAGACAGCTCTTTCCTTTGCTTCCTCTGGTCCATGTCGAGTGTGGTACACACCATATCACCAAACAACACAGTGATTACCTGGAGCCATATATATAGGCCCAATGGCTGATTACAAGGTTGTAGACACCTGTGATGCTAATTAGTGGACACACCTTGAATTAACATGTCCCTTTGGTCACATTATGTTCTGTGTTTTCTAGGGGTACCATCATTTTTGTCCATGCCTGTTTCATGAGTTTATTTTTTTACATAATTCTGTTGAAGCATGGTTGAAAAACAATGTCTGACTTTCATTGGTTAACATTTATAGAATTTTAATTTATTATTACTTTTGTCAGATTAAAGTTATTTCTGTGACCATTGTGACTTTTTCTTTCATTGACCAAAGGGTACCAACAATTTTGTCCACGTCTGTATATACTTATGAGACCATATGCAGTAATATATAGCTCCAGGGCCAACATAAGAGGAGGAAGTCATTGGAACATATGAATAAGTGTGGTCGTGGAATTATACGATTATGGGAGCACTAATCATTATATATAACTCCAGGGTTAACCACAGTTGCGATGCAGAGGGCCATTTTTGTAAACAGCTAATCAGATAGAGCCAAGATCATTGCTCTACTGTTGTATGAAACACACTGTACACAAGCAACAGGTAATTTCAAATTGACACATGGGATACTTAAAATAATGGTAAGCCATGGAGAATGCTGGGACCGTACAATGTGCTTGACGGATGTCACCACCCGCTACTGGACAGTTCTGGTCCTGCAAGGAAAATAGAAAGAAGAATGTTAGTAACACACAGGACACATTGAAAAGCAGTGCTAAATAGTCACCCTAAAGATAATCCTTATTAAGTCCAATAGGTTGTAAAGTACACAGCCGGTGAATCCATGACATCTCTCTCAACCGTAGCACCGCCTGGCAATCACCACCTCTTCTCAGAGGAGGAATCAGTCAATTACCTGAAATCGTAATTGGCTGATGGTGTGTTTATGTCCAATAAAATGTTCGACTAGTGGAGCCTCAGTCTTTTTGGTACGGATATTGGACTTGTGTTGGCAGATACGTTCTTTGATTTTTTGGATGGATAGTATGACCAACATAGCCAAGCCCACAAGGGCATTTAATAAGGTAAATGACGAAGTTGATCTGGCATGAGAAGTGGCCCTGGATGTTTTCCCTGACGTTGGGTGGGTAAAAGTCGGGCCCTTGGTGACATTGCTGCATTGGGCACATGAGAGGCAAGGAAAGGTGCCATTAATAGGGAAACCTGCAATGATGGTCTGGATGGAGGTGCCCTTGTTGCTCTCAAGATCAGATTTTACTAGTAGGTCTCTGATGTTTTTGGCCCTTTTGTAAGACATTAGGGGCTTTTCCTTGAAGACATTGGGAAAATTATTGGTAAGAATATGCCAGTGTTTGTTCACAATTCTTTTAATATCCATACTCTGGTGCGAGAATGTAGTCACACATGGGATCCGTTTCTGAGTTGGTGTTTGGGTACGCAGTTTAGGTGTCAGTAAATTACCTCTGGAGATATCTGTTACTTTGTGGGTATGTGTGTGTAGGATATGGGCCGGGTAACCCCTCGCAATAAATTTAGATGACATTTCTTTTAACCTTATGTCTACGATTGATGGATCCGAGACAATGCGTTTCACCCTCATCAACTGTGATCGAGGTAACGATCGGATTAGGCCTGGGTGGTGGAAGCTATTGAACCTAAGTAGACTATTTCTGTCTGTCGGTTTAGTGTATAAGTAAGTAATGATAATGTTATTTCTTACCTTAAGACAGACATCTAAGAAGGAGATTTCCGACTGGCTGGAGCGCAGAGAGAGAGAGAGATGGAGGAGACACTTGAGTTGGTGTCCT